>NW_024657094.1:0-162678 GCF_008729295.1 Plectropomus leopardus
ATACCACTCTCATATCTGTCTGTTAGATACGCCTGTAATCAACAAGCAGCAACCTGCAGGGCTACGAAATGAAACCAACACGATGTGACAAAAACTGCAGATCTTTGAATGGCCACTTGAGTCTGGCTCTAGAAGTCCTTATAGATCCCCGTGCAAAAATGTCCAATTTTATCGCAAAATTAACATTTTTACAGCCTAGTACAAAACAATGCTTTGAAAAACAAATGCATAGAGGTCTGTTTGTTGTCATCTGTTTTGAACAGACAGTAGTGCAAGTGTCAAATACTGGCACAATCCTCTTGCTGGGGACCTCACTGAGGTGGCATTTTGCCCAATTGAAACTTTGAAATGTTTTTTCTTTTTATAATGAAAATAGTTACCAAAAACTTAAGTATTACAATGTTTTAACAATGAAAAAAGAAAACATTTTCCAAGTTTATTCTTTTTTTCAATTTGCTTTTGTTTGTTTGTGTGTGTGTGTGTGTGTGTGTGTGTGTGTGTGCTTTTTTAAGATCTAGTTATTCTTTGGGAGGTACGTTAGCAGAATTTTTTGAAAAGAGGACCAGTGAGTCACAGAGAGATTCCTGGAGATTCTGTTTTGGCATCTGGGGAGCAAAAATACTGTCAAAATTGCGACTGGACACATCTCTATTTGAAACAACAAGCAGCATCAGGGCCCAGGCTGCACAGCACATAACGAATATGGGAGAGAGCAAAGAAACAGCTGTCAACACTGGGGGAATCATGGAAAGGTCACACTTCAGTCCTTTCCTCTACCAGTCACTCTTTCTTCTTCAGTGACCTGGAAAAAGCTTGCACCTGGAAAAAAAAGCTGCCACTCTTAAATTAGGGTACATCCAATCTATCTACAGATAGAACAGCAACTCAGGAGGTGGGAAGGAGTCAGCACCTTGCTCATTGACATTTCAGCGGAAATATTGGGCGACAGAGGGGCTTCAATCCAGGGCCTGCGGCTAGTGGTCTGTCTTTCTAATGACTGAACCCTCCTCTGCCTGCTTTCCTTCTGGATGGTTGTGCCCCAGGCATTTGTAATAAGATGAACAAGTGTGAATAACTTGCACAAGCCCTGACTTCATGGCACCTAACTGTGCCCAAACTTAAGGTTTCCATTTGTCACACTCAAGACTTTACCAGCATTGAAGTTGGAGCATATGTTAGGCTGGTCAGTTCAGTCATATCCATTATATTATGGGAAGTAAGAGCTACCAGTCTACAAGTGGCCATAAAAAAAATTAGCTGCATAATCACATACCTTATGTAACTGGGGTGTTGTTATTGTAAAATGATCACGAACACAGGGAATTGTGTAAACCCTCTGTGTGAGTGCGTCTGTTAAAAGACCTTGTAAATCAATTTGGATGCTATAGCAGGTTCCAGTCTATTTTGATATATGGTAATGAGGTTAACCTTTTGTTTGGCTTTAGGTCATGGATAATAGCTGGAAGAAATTATAAAGTCTGGATCTCACTTCTCTACACTTGAGGAATCTCACAGAATAACTCTCCTTCGTCTGTCAAGGGCAGCATCTTACTGGTATTCATAATCTGTTTATTGCCTAATGTGACCCATTTTAACAGAATAGCTGAACTGTCTTTTGGGAGGAAATTGCATAGGGCATACTGCCTATTAATAATTCATTTAAAGGAATCTTTGAATTTAATGCTTTGAGCAAGCTCATGTCAGTAATGTATATATAGTAGGTCATTTAGAGTTCGTCTGGTATCCTGAAATTGAAAAGCCATGGATGAGTGTGACTTGTAACAGCTTCTAATGAATAGCTTGTGGCATTTTTTTTGGTTTTGTTTTTTGTCACTGCACTTAGCAGTGGCTTCAAAAATATTTATTTTAATTATTTCTGTGTTTCTTTCACCTATAATTTGCTTGTTTCACAAACAGTTTTCAGGTGATGGGCACTAACAGATTATTACTGGCATCATTCACGCCATTTTGGTTTTCTGCCACCAAGGCACTGAATGCCCTGCCTCAGTGCCTGACGCTGCAAAGTTAAATGACTGCAGCTCCCAGTGAGGGAATACAAGCAGGCGGATTATTTTCTCAGTACAAATAGAATGGTTTTAGTATACTGTAATGTCTTAACATTTGCAGAGTGATTCTGAAATTTGAAAATAAATGTGCTTTCAGGCAGAAAGTTGAATGAGAAGATCGATACCACTCTCATATCTGTCTGTTAGATGTAATGCGCTTGTAATCACAAAGCGGCAACCTTCTTTGGTTGAAAAATGAAGCCAACAAGGATGTACCAAAAATTGCAGATCTTTGAATGGCTACTTGATGCTGGCTCAGAGAGTCCCTATAGATCTCCATGTTAAAATGCCCAACTTAAGAAGAGAAATAAATAGGGCTGCCGCATGAAAGTCACAGATTCTAACCATAAGTTTGAGACCCCTTAGTCAACTGAGATAGCTTTGGGCACTCTCATTTTGTTTTGCTTTTTGCTAGTCAGTGTGCTGTGTAGTGTGATTAGGTCCCTAGAATCTGTTGCGGAGTGAGAGCTCTCGGCTGTCACACCAGTCTTTGGTAGATGCTGCAGGGCACACCATGCAGTGTCACAGAGGAACAGAGACTCTGCACTGTAAGGCTCAGAGAAAACATTATCTTCTGTTTTCTGCTTAGAAATGGTCAATTTACAGCTCACAGCAACTTAATACAACACAGTCTCTAGCTTTTGTTTTAGATTTTTAGTGTCAACAAAAAATGTTGCTTTTTTGCGATTTGTTGTTAGCACCGTAAGCTTGTTGAATGCCGCTGTCACATTGAACATCCCGCTGAGTCTTGTGGAAACTGTAAAACTTTTTATGGAGAAACAAAGCAAATCATTGAATATTCATATTAAACAGCCAAATCTGATATGAACGACATAAATCTATGCTTGATACAGGTCTAGAAATAAACATGTTTACAGCCTGGTATAAGAAATGGTTTTGGTCTGCGGAGCTAATTTCATGTCAACTGTTTGGTGGGTGAATTTTTAAATAACTCACCCATTCACATTTTAATAAGGCTTAATGTTGTGCATAATTAAGATAAGTGACAGGCTTATGCTGATAGTATCCTTGGCCTCTCAGTCAGATCCACCTCTCACTTCCTCACAGCACCAGCCTATCACCCATATATGGTTATGTTGGCTCCAAAAAAAACAATATGGTGATGGCTAAATTGCCAAACTCAAGGCTTCAAATTGGATAAACCAAACGTCACATCGTGGTAGCTACATCCATTATTTTTACAGTCTATGGTAATCACGCAGACGATTTTATGGCATTTAGAGTGATGTTATAAATGCATTATAACAAGATAACATGGTGTTGCTATTTTACAGGGCCAGAATGATCAGATTTCTCACCTCTACATTTTGCAATCCCTTTTATCCATTTTTTCCATTTTATCAAAACATGTTAAAGACGTTGATAACGATGTTAAAGAAGTTGATCCGTGAAATGTTGCTCCTATCATATGTCCATTTTTAGCCATGCAATGAATTATTAGATGCATCCAAATTCTCTCTTGAAATATGCCTCAATGCAGAAAAGTCAATGATAAGAAATTAATACAAATGATTGGTGTGGTTTTAATTACCATATGCAAAGATATGCAATGTTAGGTAATGGAGAAGCTGCATTTTTTTTTGTTTCAATCAATATGGAGCCATTTACATACAAGCATTGTTTTGTACTAATTCTCAACCCTGTCCATACAACATTTACAATGTAACTCGGAATCAGCTCACCCGAGATCAGCCATTGGAGAATAGCACACAAATATGCAAGAGATCTAAACCTGTTTTCCTCAACAATTCATGGGGAGGACAGCTGTGAAGCAAGCATGTTTCTTTTAGTTTGTGCCATTTCCATCTGTCTCTGGATAATTATGGAGCTACTCACTCTTCATTTTCTGTGGTTTATTGGGTCTGAATTTTGATATTCAAGACGTATCTCTTTCTGCCCACTGTGAGGGTATTGTTCTAGCACCTATACAGTATTTGAGATATAGTATATGAGAGTCTATATTAGATGTTATGTTTGCCAAATTTAACTACCATAAGTATTACATTGCTGACTGTCAAATGTTACAAGCACATAGCATTGGTTCAAAGCAACAGTTAAAAAATATCAGGTCACTGCTCTCTTCCTGTTGGCAGTGGTTGTTGCGGATGAAAGATAATTTCCAGGCTTTCTTGGCAAACACTTGTGCACTGACTCTGGAGGTAGAATTAGAGAAATGAATGGGTGGCTTTCAACTAGAGCCCGACAAGAAATAACAGTCATTTTGTTTGCGATGTTATTCTAGTTGGCGGTCAATACCGGTCTTTATTGTCTTGAAGCTTTTGAATTTTTAATAACTATGCTTTAAATGGCGATTTCAATCAATCATTCATTTTGATTGTCTTTTAACCCTTTGAAACCTGGAGCAACATCACTTTTCTGCTTTCAGATGCCTATCACAAGTATTATCTTCAAAACTTGAAAGCCTGAGCAAATTGGTGCGATATCTTTCCAAAATTAAAAAAAGGCAATGATCAACTTGGCAAGAAATGTTCAACAAGCTGCAACAAAAAAGTACATTTGGAAAACAGATTTTAAAGGTAGCAAAAATTTCTTATGGTGTGTGTATGTGTGTGTGTGTGTGTGTGTGTGTGTTTTAAATGTTAAAAATGATTACTTTTTAGGCAATTCTTTAAGGTCATCAGCTTGCTTTTTTAACTTTTCATTTTTTTTCATGTATTTTTTCTTTCTTATTCTCAGGTATTTTTCTTGTCTTTTTAAATAATTTCTTAATATTTTTTGTGTCATTTCTTATTTCTTTGCTCAGTGCCTTCTTTCCATGTTTCTGAGGTTTTCAAGGGTTAAATTTCACCAACTCAGTTTGAGATATTAGTGCAACAAATGACACAGGCCATGCTCTTTGTGAGTGTCCAATGTTTCCGTTTGTATGCTAATGTTTACAAGGTTCAGGAGATTCATTTGAGCCTTGTGGTTGGAATTAATTTGGTCAGTGCTTTCCACATTTGAATCTTGTAGTGAAGACTGAGCTTGTGAAATGCACTGTGACTGTTTTTGCCTAATTTAACCACATACTTATTATGATAATAAAATGTAGAAATATAAATATCAAGTGAGTTGGATTTAAACTACAAGTGGTCAATAGCAAGGCAACATATGTGACACATTGTTCTTTAAACAGTATGCTCTTTGAAGTAATCTGAGATCAATTTTTCTGTCCTTTTTCCAGTGACTATATTACTGAAGGTGTCTGAGCCAGTGACAGCTCCTTCCTAGCACCTTTGATATCACTGCTTGCTCTAATGTGCTCCAGTCTTGCAGCTATGGGCTGCCAGATCCAAAAGGAATTCAGCAAAAAAAAGTTCATCCTTTTTCACCATAGCCTCGTGGTCAGCTCTTTGAGCAGATGAACTGTGTGACATGCAGCCAGCAGTGTTGGTTTGGTACAGCAGGGTTCCAGGCTGTTCTGCCCAGAGGAGCCGTCTTTATCATCCCAGGTACTGAAGGCTGGTTGGCCAGTGTTAGTGCCTTGAGCTCAAAGAAACCAGAAAGATGAGAAGTTTACTGGGAAAGTGTTCCTGGGGTGTTTGAATTGTGTGTTTCAGGCAAGGACAACAAAAACTAGCACCCTCACAAAAAAAAGCCACAATGCTTCCTTATTGAGACAGGCTACTTTTTAACTGTCAGTGCTTCTGCGATAGTGTGTGTTGATGGACATTGCACCATACTTGATCATAACTCTTACTATTATGGCATCGGTGGCTGAGTGGATAAAGGCAAGACTGAATAAAGGCAGTGTCCTTGCCGCAGCGGCCTCGGGTTTGACTCCTGCTCGAGGCCCTTTGCTGCATGTTGTCCCCCCTCTCTCTCTCCCCATTTCACGCTATTGATCTGTCCTATCTAATTAAGGCTAAAATGCCATAAAATAATCTTTTTTTTAAAAAAAGAAAGAATTGTCATCTCAGTGTCAACTTTTGTGATAAACATATTGCAAAAGACAGCAATATTGCACTGAAATGATATGTAGGCGATATTTTGTCTGATATGTACAATAAGGATTGCTCAGTAGCCCAGGACCAGTGCAAAGTTACACTGGGCCAGTGAATACAATCAGCCACTTTCCAGGAAAAAATGCTTGAAAAAATGAGCATCCAAGTAATGTTACTTTACTCTCTGCTCTGCCTGTGTCTGTGAGTGTGAGATCTCACACTCAAAGGGAGGGTGAGATTTCAAGAGAGAGCAAGAGAGAGAGTGAAAGAGATGTGGAGGTGCTTGGAGCAGATGGGTGTTGGCGATCAGAGCTAGGGAAGAAATTAAGTTGTCACGTGACAGTAAATGTGCAGTGAAGGGTTTCAGTTTGTCCGTGAATAAACACTGCAGCTCCTCAAAGTAAAGTGAAAAAACATTTGATAAAAAGAGAATTTCACCATGAATTCATTGTGTCTAAATTATATTGCACTACACACAGTGTGGCAGTGTCTCCTAAATTTGGGGCTGTAAGCTAGCCAGTGCTGCATACCTTATGTAGCTCACATGTTCTCCAGAGCAAGTTTCCGTCATCAAGAAATAAAAAATTTACTTTAGACTGTCTCTGACTAATGGCATCAAATATTCCAAAAAGTCAATTTTGACTGTCAAATGGATCAGTTTAGCCTCAGTGCCATGGATATATAAGGAGACCAAGATACCCTTGATGGAGGCGTGGCCCTGTTCATCCAATGAAAATTGTTCAGTGGTGCATGAAACCATAATAAAGTTCAACTGCGGTGAATAAAATTATCCGGATGATCGCCACTCATGGGGCCCATGGAGCAGGCGCACTACAGATTTCCACCAACTGAGACAGCCACTTGCAGGTTTTCATTCATTCATTCATTCATTCATTCATTCATTCACTCATTAATTTTTATTGTTTTTCCAGTCATGTAAATTAACAATAATCAGTTTGATTCAAAACAATTGCAGTACACACTCCACAACCGAAAAAGGAGCAGGGTAAAGAAAAAAAATCTTATTTTACCTGCTTCTTTCTCAAAAGGTATATGATCAGAAGAAATAGACGGTCTGTCAATAACTGTTACTCAACAAATAACACACACACAGTAAACTCAGAGAGAGAAAAAAAACACATAGAAAAATCAAGAGGCATGCAGCAAGTCACCTCAAACAGGGTGACTTGCTGTAGCTTCATATAGTGTAATAATTTTATCTGTTTACATCTTTTTAAACTGGAAAATATTTCCACAACACCTTAAATCATTTCAGCAAACAATTTCACTGTTTGACACCGACCACTGAAAAACACTTCTGCTTCAGTGTAGTTGTGCTTTCTACTAACTTGAATGACGATAAAATTGTTTAATTTTGCAGCTTTTTCAGACATTCCAAATGTTATGGGACCAAACAGATCATATTCTGACTGGGAAATTAATCAAAAAAAATATATACACTGATTTACAGACATCTTTGTCACACTGTAAGTCTGTGGGATAAAGTCTTTTTGCGCCCCATGGCATCACCTGGGGAACAAAGAAGATGTAAGACTTGACTGTTGACTTTAAAGCCCCCGCACACCTTCTTGGGACCTATTAAGGGCCCCTGATAATGCTGTTTTCATACTTTCATAAGTTAATGTGAGATCCCCCAAAATGTTGCTGGGGAGAGTGATGTCTGAAATACCATGCATGGCTTGCTGCCCCTGCGATCCAGCCTCGAAAAAGTGGATAAAGATGGATGGATGGATGATGGATGGATGGATGGATGGATGGATGGATGGATGGATGATTGATAGATCAATCCATTAACCAGTTATTTGTGGCAGTCCTAATGATAATTGTTAATTGTTATATTATTATTTTCTTTCAGTATGTGTTATTTCCTTCATGTTGTGTTGTCTGTTGTTGACTTTCTGCTGTCAGTTGTTGCCAATTTGCTATATACGCACTTGTGATGCAGCTTTATGCACTATACATTTATGCATACATCTCATCTCATCTTATCTCATCTCATCTCATCTCTTTTTCTCATCTCATCTCATCTCTTTTTCTTTTCCTCATCTTGTGCAGCCCTTCTCCAGGCATCCCTAGAGCCAAGTATTACTCCTGCCACTAAGTGATCGTGTTTTATTGTCATTCTCCAGTGTGTGCAGTTGTTTGCTTCTGAATTTCAACCACCACTGAAAATGTGTGCAACAAACGAATACATCAAATATTATTTCTTTAATGGCATTACACTATTAACTTTTTGGCATTTTACGTAATTGAAATGTCACGTGCCATTAAATTAGCATTTCATTTTTAATGAAATATTCCTCTCATAGTGAATTAATAAAGGCAGTCCTATCTAACAAGTTGGGCTGCAGCAAATTAGTGGTCATTTCATCTCAAAGTTCAGGCACACTACTTGATAAATTGGCCAGAGGCATAGGCCAAACATCCGACCTAATCTTGCATAGCCTTGCCTCAGGCTAGTTAAAATTCAATTTAACATCTCTGTTTATTGGGACTTTAAATATGGATGGTTTAAAGGCACGTCCAATTTCTTTGAGACCTTTGTAGGAGTTTATTGTGGTCTTGATTTAATTAGAATTTGCACTTTGCCCGAGCTCGAGACTTTTATTTTGCATTTCTTCAAGGCAGGGATGTGCTAGAGATCAAAGAGCGTGTGTCCTCTTGGCCTGCCTTTTCAAAGTTTGTCGAAAATACTGCAGCTGAAATATAACCCTGTTGCATTTGCCTCCTTTTGACATTACTAGCAAAACACTCTCAGAGGGATCTCTCCTTTTGTTTTCATAGGCCAGATGTGAGCTGTTTTCTACCGTGTGATTCAAATGTACAGAACTGCATTAGTGTACGTGATGTGTGCAGAGACATTGCTTTATATTAATATTTTCCTTACGTGACTGTTTTTCATCATCTTGACTCCTAATAATTTACTGCTAATACCGGTGTTTTGTGACAACTCTAAAGCAGAGAAATGACTGGCCTTTCTATATTACGACAGGTGTCTAAAGCCAATTTGTTGCCCGTCACATATTTTATTGAAAGGATGCCCATGGGAACCTCTTATCTGATGGACGCTTTCCAACAGCTTTGTGCCGACTAAAAGGCTTGGAAAAGTCAACCATTTACCTCAGCCCAGAGGTTTGGGATGGTTCTTTGTTTGTGAGAGCTCAAAGGCTTAGAAAGGCCAAATGCTTATCATAGACCAAAAGACCTTTAAGGCTTTAAGGCCACCTGCTCACAAAATATAATCTGTTTTGTGACTCAGCTGCTGGTGATTAATGCTGCTATGCTGTGACAAGGAAGGCATCTACTCAATCTTTAACTCTCTGGGCATTATGTTACCTGCCCTGTGTACCTTTTTACACAAAAGCTTTTTATTATGCTCATATTTAGGAAGGAAATTCAAAAGAGTCCCTTGTTAGCATTGTGATTCAATGTTTTTTTCCCTGAATTATACCTTACCTTCACTACAGGCGTGCTCAAATACGTTTAGTTTTACGTTGAGTATTACATGTTGTGTGTGTGCTGTTCAGAGCATTAATACTGAAGCACACCACTACATGTTATGTAAGGATATAGTGGAGTAATGGTATCTTGAGCAGAGAGTGAAGTCCCGGCACCTCTTTGTGCCTTGTTATCTGAGCTTTCTCTGTAGTTTTTTGTGGTGAGCTGGTTTGGCCATATGTGCATGTTGGTGCATGTGTGTATTCCCACTGGCTTTGCACTGTGTTATGCACTGCACTCTTCATTTTTTCCCAGCAGCAGCAGTTTTTGAGTTTGAGGAGTTTTGAGTTGCGGGTTTGATAAATGATCAGTGGATTATATCAGAGATGATCTGTAGGGCTAGACTTGAATATTTGGATATTCATTAATTGGGTAGATGCTTTGTTTTCAATTTAGGGATTTGGACTGAACAAATTTGGATGCAAGGTGTCTATCTATCACTATCTCACTGCTCCAGCCCCAGCCCCCTCAACCCCCACCCCACCCTCTGATTATTAGCTATTGATCAATCCTAAAGCTCTGGAGTCCAGAAAATGATATTCAGGACAGTCCTACTGATCAGATTGATGGGTGAGATGACAGTGTATAGATTCTAGCAGTGCACCTAATGAACAGTCCAGCTCCCAAAAGAGAAAATCAAGATGTGATGGAAGATGTTTTGATTGTGGTGAGCTGCTACAAAAAATGAATGTGTGTGAAATCCTGGTGATCACTTCTGATATTGGGATAGTGACATATAACAGGCGTAGCGGTTTCCCTCGGTTAACACCGTCAGTTCTTTCAGCACTGTTGCTGTTGTTTGCCTCTGTTTATGGAGTTAACACCATATACCAGCTGGTTCACCCATGTCCATGTAGAAAACTGTATCCAGACAACTCATTCAGTCTGAATTTCACATAAAGCCCCTTTGGATTAAATGTTCTCTTGAAATTTCCATATGGCTTTGTAGCTAGACTTTTTCCATTCTTTCCATTCCAATGAAGCACAGGCTTTTATGAATGATCCGACATGAGCTTATTACGTCTCTATAAAGACCCATTGCATATCTGCATCCCCTCCTTGATTTCAAGGTTGCTTGCTGGCATGTGTGGTATTTTTCCTTGATCAAAGAGATATCCAGACTGCCCTCCAACCTGGTTGTCATGGGAACAGGTGTCACATGACCTGAAGTGAGACAAACTTTGGATGAGAGAGGATTGGCTCTCTGGAGGGCGTCAGTCCTCTCAATTCATCTGACATGGTTGCCTAGGAAACAAGGCTGTGAGACAGGAAGCTGAGACGAGATGTAAGCTCTTGTTTGTTTGGATAACAGCAAAGGAGCTGCCTGGACTCTCAGCATCCAAAGGATACGCTATTAGCTTGAAGATTGTAAGCATACAGTGAAAAACCTATTTGTCCGTCCTATTATCTATCTGTCCATCCACCTATCTGTCAGGCTGTCTATCGGCCTATTAGACTGTCTATTAGTCTGTGAGTCTGTTCATCAGCAGAGAGAACAAAAGCAAATCAGAGGATCATGGCAGTGAACTGGAACTAGTTGGTATTTCTCTTGAGATCAAAGACCATGATTATTTAACATCGCACAACAAGGTTAATGGGCCAGTAAGGGAGGATGTTCGCTGCTCCCAGCAGCCCTACATGACTGATGCTCACATTTGATCCGGATGGCACCAAGAATGAGCCTGACAGTCTCTCAATAACAGTGACAGCCCCTATACTGATGGAGGCGGTAATCAGTTTGCCTTGGGATGTTTTACAGGTCCCACCGGCTGTCAGTCATTCCGAAATCCAGTCGCTGTTGTGGCCCATGTGTTATTTATTCCATGCTGGGGTGACGTTCGCGCTTGTGGGTGAGATTATATGAGTAATCACTCAGATTGGTTTTGCATGGTAGGAGTACTTAAAATAATTTTTTTTGGTTTTTTTTTTTTTTGGCTGTGCTCTCTTCAGATGACTCTCTTTAGATGAACTGTCTTTTATGTCAGCTCCGCATGCTAATAAGAAACCCTCTTCTTCAGCTTGACACAATCGCCGAACTTTAGAACTAAGTTTCTTCTGCTACACAGCTCGCAGATACTGTTTATGGGGCAATAGGCCACTTTCCTACCAACTGTACATTCTGCCATTTATTTTGTTGGAGGATCGGGACAACCGTAACCAAAAGATCAATTGCTTTCCTCACCTTATTCTTTCCTCTCCTTTAATCAAGGAACCCCGAAGCTTGCTCCGTAGTGAGCCATCAAAAGAGTGATCCAATATTGTATGATACCAACGCACTGCTGTGTGCAAGCACAAGTTCAATAATCAGTGACCCAGTTATTTTAATTGCTTACCCACAAACACAAAGAAGAAAAAAAAGATAAATAGCACAGTGTTGTTCCTGCACCAGCATATTATGCCATAAATAAGGAGGGTCTCCCCATTAACTAGCATGTGATCAAGGCATTCTCTCACACGAAATCATGAAAGAGAATATATAAACAGCCTAATATCCAGAAGTGCATTCTGTAAAAACAAAAGGGCAGAATCTGAGGAATAATTCAAACACTTTTCTGACCTAATAACGGAAAGAAAGGAAGCTATCCAGGATTTTCAGGTGCTCAGTAATAAATATCAACTTCATTTGCTGCTACTCTGTGAACAGCATTTTTGTCTTGACAGTTTTATAATCATTTTGTTTTATAGAAATTCATTCACTGCATTTAAAGCGGCGGTGAATTACTGTTGAAGAGGCGGATTTGGGAGCAATGTTGTTTAGTTGTCAGTACTACAAAATTGTGGCACATCCTGCTCCAGCAGCTCCGTGCACTGCATCACTCCGGTTTGTAGTCTGTCTCACTTTTAAACAAGGTAACAAGGTGCTACCATAAACAGGTTGGCACAGAAATTTCTGATGCAGCAAAACCACCAAGCTGCAGTGCCAACCGCCAGCTAATCATGTGCCCGTGTTGCTTCCTGCACCGCAGCTAGCAGTCAGCTCACTCAATTTAGTTGGACAGACGCATTGCAATACGGCTTTAGTAGCTCTACCCCACTTCTTCAGTCAGTTAGTAGGCAATTTACTATTTGACCTGAGGCCTCCTTCACAGTGCTGCACTCTTGCTCTCAGTCATTTTTGCTGGGCACCAGGCTCTGAGATGATAGCTATGTTATCTGAGAGTGATGCATAAGAAAATGGAATATTATTTTATCACTGAAAAGGTCTGCAAAACAACATTCCCCTGTCCTTATAGTTATTTATAATAAGTTATCTTGTTTAAATGTTGATATAATCCTTTAGAGGATGTAGCCTGAATGAAGGAGAATTGGGTTGTAGCTGAGCTGATAAGTAATTCTCTTTTTGTAGGAAAGTCCTACTTCAGTTTTGTGTTTTGGAAGTCTAACTAGGCAGTGCAAGCAACAGTATGCCAAATGTTATCATTCAATATTTCATGCATTCATGTGTATCTTTTGGCAGAGATTGGATTTTTGTTGCTTCCTCTGCACTGAATGTTGGAAATGAATATTTTTTTTTGAGGTAAGGTGAGGTTGTGTTCTGGTACCACAGCGATCTGGTAGTAATTTGACTAATAGACATGTTCTTTCTAGAGGTTGAATCTGCTGACTTTTCCCCTCATGCCACCTCCAAGTTCACTTTTGTGGCTTCGAGTGAAATGTCTCACCAACTATTATTGGATAGATTGCGATGAACTTTGGCACAAACATTCAGTTATTCAGTCCCCTCACAATGAATTGTAATATTTTCGGAGATCCCTTGACCTTTCATCTAGTACCATTATCAGGTCAAAATTTAAGTTCATCCATAACTTTGGTTTGTGGCTTAACGCTTGGAAAATTTATGTACTAAAAAATAAAATGTAAGCATGCTGACATGGTAAACAAAAAGTGCTTTTACATGTCACCTGTTAGGGTGGTTCAAAAGAACTCTGATGTGCTTGCCTGTTTAGTTTGGACTGTAATATCTGGGGCCGCCAGAAAAAATGGGTCACTCTGCTTACAAGTAAATCTCAGCGCCCCGTAGTTATCGCCTGACACTGATAAGCCTCTGGGGGTTAGTGCCTATATTTCGGGGTGACCTGGTGTAGCTTGCGGGAGACTTCCTCTGCCACTTGCAGGTCATTTTGGGTGAGCTCAATCTTGCAGATATCCAATTTGCCAACATAAAACAACTAATTTTCCCGTTAACAGAAACCAATATTGATACATCCACTTTTTCCTCACCTAATTTTGTAATCATCAAGTCTTTTCTGTAGTGGAATTAAAATCATATAATGAATACTCTTATCATGTTGATCCACCAACAAGTTGGCTGATTCAGATATTTTCATTTTAAAGGCTATATCTGCTGATATTGATGACGTGCCGATATGTGATTGATTAATCAGACTACAAACGGAGAACATAATACTTCTGAAACCAATATCTTGTCATATCACCTACAGATTCTGCATACAGATACAGATATCTATTTATAAATATTACCTTTAAGCAAACTCTTGCTGTTTGTGGTTTTAAAGCAAAGCAGCCCAAACACATTTAATTAAAGTACATACATGATTTTAGCACAAAGTTGATAGCTAAGCAATTAATAAAATTAGTCTGTCTGCCAACTGTGAATTGTTATCTATATATACGTAATCAGCACATAAATATGCAAAATAATTTGGTAACCATGGTAACATGTATACACATCAACACATGAGTGCACAGTGAGATTTTCCCTGTAGAAAATTAAATCAAAATCAGTGAAACTGCTGTTATGCTTGTATCCTGCTACAGTACATGTACTGGTTTGGCATATACCTAGTAAAAAAGAGTGTGTGATGTAGCTATCCCACAGTAATCTCCTACTAACAGAAACTTGTTTTGTCATTATTCATAACACGGGTGTTCAGTAATACCAATAATTCTCAAAATCACAGTTTTACCAACAAAGATAAGAATTGGTACAGTGCTGCATTACCTGCCCGAAGTCACTGGCATTTTATTTTTCTTCTTGTAAAGCTAATGATACAGTTTGATAGTCTCCATAACAGTGCTCTGAATAACTTACCTGTTAGTTTGTATAACTTCACTTACTGCTCTTGGTTTGTTTATAAAAAAATGCTTAACATCAGGAATATAAAATTATTATTGTGAGCATGGTAGCATGCTGAAGATGGCGTTTAACTCAAAGCACAGTTATGACTGCGCACAGCCTCATAGAGCCTCTAGCACTGATGTAAACTCTGTTGTCCTGCTTCAATACGAAGGCATGTAATGCTTGTAGTTCATGGTCAATATGCTGAGAAGAGGCAGACAAGGTTTTGTGAGAGAATACAGGCTTATGTTGACCTCAGATGCCTCAAGCAGTCCATAAGTGTGTAGAACTCAACTGCTCAACAACTGATTGGTAAGCCGGACCTATCTGCCCACACAGTGCTGTTTGGAGGAATGAGATGACAAGACTTAACGTGTCCTCGTGTAAAAGCACACGGCAAGCATTCCAAAATGTTACTTGTTTACTTTGTTTTGTGAATAATGTTTATTGATTGAGTTTATTGATTTGTGGATACCATGGGTTCAGGAACCAAAGCCAGCAGGGGATTTAAGAACGTCTCATTTCTACTGAGGTTAAGTTAAAAAAATGAATGCCTCCAACTAATGTTGTTGTCTATGAATGTATTTAAATCATGCTGCTATGTTGAGGTGTCCTGTTTGTGCATCTTCAATAAATCATGAAAAATAAAATGGAAAAGGATAAAGAAAAGATAAAATAAATCTTTATTATTTTCAATTAAATGATTTTCTAAAAGGAAAGATTAACAGCTATGGAAATTAAAAATTGAAATCATTGTATTTGACAGACTGCATAGATGCAGCATATGTATGACCAAATGGGACAGCCGCAGCAAATTTTGCTTTTGTTAGTCAATTGTAATTGGTAAGCTGCCAAAAAAATTAAGTGAAAGGCACCGAAACACTAAATAAAAGATTTTGGAGTAGTAACTCTGCAGTTATATTTTTGGAATTCCTGTGCATTAATTTATTTGTTGAGGCATGCCACAATTAAAAACATCTGCTGCCATGCATTGGTTTGCTATTGATATAAATACACTGTTCGGTTATTCGTTGCACCACATTTTTAGGGTTTAAAAGTTTGCATTCACTCGCCTCTGTAGCAGCCGCTCCTCTCATCTATCGAACTAATCAGATTAGCTCTAATCAGATCATTTCTGATCAGTCATCAATTATCGGCCCCTTGACTTATCCTCCTCAAACTGCTGCCGAGAAAAAAAAAAGAGCTAATGTCTAATTCTGCCTGCGCTGCGTTCACAGACATGGAGATTCATTTGTCTCTCATTTGTTTGTGTTTCACAGGTCAGATCACTCTGGTCTCTCAGTGCATATGTTTCAATGGGAGAACTAAAAGTGCAGACATAACAGAAATCTGCTGTTCCAAACTTTATCAGACATAATTGACATTTGCAACCTTTATCACGCCTCCCTCAGGCCTCGTGTGAGTGAGTCGGCATCTGAATTGTGGCCTGTGACATTTAGACAACAGTTAGGGCAATTTCATTGGCCATTTGAGCGCCGCTAGTTGCTATAAATCCTTGTTTTTTTCTTTATTTGAACAGATTTCTAAGAATAATGTGTGGATTTAAAAGCAACTAATTCAGCATGACTCAGAATGTGTGTGAATAATTTATATTCAAAAACCAATAATTGCCTTGCCAGATGAATCACTAATTGTAACTATTTAAACTGGAGTTATAAATCCCTTTGCTTTTTAAAGTGCTGATCATGTGATCATGATTGTTGATTATCAAGGGTGGCCTGTTGGGACAATTTGGCAAACAGCTGCTTGTTGGTGCAAAGATTTGACGAGCAGTTGCACTGCCAGCTGCACAGACTGTTTACAGTAATACCTGTTTTTATTGAAACTAAATCCAGAAAATGAATATAATTTCACATTATGTCACCTGCATGCTTAGTTGAGCTTCCAAAAGTTGTTAGAAAAAACATCCAACATTTTGGGCACTGGTGTCTATCACAGCAGATTGAGACAGAGAAATTGATACAGTGGTTATATTTCAGGGTGTGCTGACATGTGCTTGATGGGACTATATGATCAATTTTAACAGTGCATGCCATAGTAATAATAACATCATCAAGTTCATGGTAATTATAGCTGCAGGCTCTTCATTGATCTCCAGGCGAAAAGGGTGATCCCCTTTCAGCTGCAGAATAATAGCTACACCCTTAACCTGGACTTGAATCAATAGAGCTGTAGGATTCCCCCTTCACTGGGATGAGCATCGCGGTTGTACTCTCATTAGGCACACTGGTCATGAAATTCTATCGTCTTTTTTTCCTCAGAAACTCACTTCATTAGATAAATAATAAAAAAAAAAGCTACTGTGTTTGATTTGTGATGAGCTGATTGTTCTTAATATTAATTACGCTCAGAAAACCAAGAAAATCTGGGTATGGATGAATAATTCATGTTTGTTTTTGAACCAGCCTTGTGAAACTGGCATTCACTAAATAATGTATGACTGTGTGTCTTTGATAATAGGGTTTGCATTAGAAGTAATATGCTTTCCTTCATTCCACGGGGCAGATTCTTGCCTGGGCTAGTTATTGTGCAAAAATTGATTTCCCTAAAACCCCGCGTGCCAGAAGACATTAGTCAGCGTTGTCTGCGAGCCAGTGCTGTACATAAGAAAAGGGCCCCACGTGTTGCCGTTGGAAGGTGAGGGATATTTTTTAATCTCACATATGCAGCCTGGGTAAATCTGATTATTCCCATAATGAAGAGAAATTGCTGAACAAAGAGATCAATAAGATTTAAAGTACACAACCATCTGCAATGATGAGAAATCTACATTCTGGATTTGAAGCAGGACCTCCGTTGAACGGGGTTTATAGCATCCAAATGAGATTTCCTGGTACTAAGTGGCAAGAACATGAACCTTTAACAATTAGTATTTAAGATATCCCCTGCTCACTGAAGCTTGAAGGCAAAGTGTGATTCACATATAATTCACTAAAGCGTGTGTAATTTCAGTGAGAGCTGAAAGAATCGCTTTAATGAATGTTCAAACAAAGCAGGGAATTAATATGATGTGCGTGCATCCAAACTTGTAGTCTTAATGCAAAATTAAAGTGTCCTCTGTTAGAGAGGATAATTGTGGCAATAGACTGAGGTTAATATACAAGCATTCCGTCTAATCAGCACTGGTGTGTTAATGTGGAAATATCTTTAATTACAGAAAAAAAGAACAACTTCCTCTAAACCAAAGTTTTTCATATTGTGTCTCATGGGTAAACGTCTGTTGTTTTTTTTCCCCGATTCTGACATTCAGCAAAAAAAATATCTTAAATACTTTAAAGTGAACAGAGACCCAGGGAAATGGTTGGATTTCAATTTGACATTTGTAGGTTTCATGATATTTTTAGATGCTCTGATACAAACAACAACATGGCAAAGCATTGATCATTGTATTTGTCACAGACGTAGAGGAGTGGGAGAGAAGAGACTGACAGAAACAGATTCCTGTCAAAACTCGGCTTCGTAATATGTCACGCTCAAATTCACAATTACAAACGCATTGACATAAAACTGGTTCATTTTCCCCATTTATTATTTCAAAGCTGAGATTAATCACACGGAGGGAAATAATGACTAAACCTAATCACAGACTTCTGCTTCTTGCTCAGCAATAATTACAGTCAGACTGGCTGCCCGGCTATATGATTTATGACAGAACATGATGGATATTAATGGATTTTGTAATTGGTGCATATGTTTATGAAAATGGCTGTCTGGTTCTGAAAATATGAGATTATGTCAGGTAAAGTGAGACCTGTCCTGAGACTGACCAACTGAAGAGAGCACAGAGACTGCTGTTTTACTTCCATAAGATCAAGCTAAGTATATCTCGTAAACATGTCAACACAATTTAAATATGGTTGACTCTGACAAGTTGGCTATACTGCAAATGACACTGAGAATTAATAGTCGGCTGCAAAACAGAATTTGCATGAATTCCCCATTCTGAGAGACTCAACAAATTTGCACTTTCAATTGCATTGCCAGGCACAAAAAAATCCCAAAAATGGATGACAGCATAGCTATTCGGATTTGCTGCCAAAATACATTCTATATTTGGAAAAACTGACTTATTTACCATGTCCTAATTCATGCCAGATCTTGTTTTCCTCTTATTATTATTGTTCCCCAAAGCTTGAGCTATTAGTCAGAAGTGTCCCACAGGCATATGAAGGCAACATAGTGCAAATATTTTTAACATTTACTGACTGAATGAAAGCTGCCCATGTGCTGGGATCAACTATAGACTGATAAGTGAAGCCAATGCGTAAAGGTCTTGAACCTGCAGTCTTACTAATGGCCAGCAGGGGGCGACTTGACTAGTTGAAAAAATAGTCTGGTCATATACAAGTCTGTTGCCCTTTGTAAAGAAAATTCCACTGCCATGAAAGAGATCTGTCATATCACTGGCTCTGCTTTTTTACACTGATCCAAACATTGCTGGCATTCATTGCCAAATTATTATACCAGGTAGTCTAGTTATTGACAGGTTGTCTTAGCTTTATGGCACACTTTTTTTCAAAATCAAATCCATTGCTCTTTTGTCAAATGTAGTAATGTAGGTCTAGTTTCAAACCAGTTATGATCGTCCTGGTCTGGTCTGTGAGTACACCACTTAAAACCTGCAATTTTAAACACATAACACTAACTTAACTGTGAAAGTGAAAGAGAGTGATGGATAGTTAATGAGTCATAGAGGGTGAGCCGCTTTCGATGAGTAAAGTTTTTTTAGGTGTGGAATTGTGTGACAGGCAGAGGAGACAGAGACAAAGTCAGACTGAGATAGAGATAGTGAGACGGGAGATAAGAGGCCAGATAAGAGCTAAAGGGCAGCAGGTTGAGGAGCAGTCGGGCTGTTCACACTAGCAGAATGGATCCTGGGATAATGTGAGAGGTGCCGGATTTAAAATCATCCTGTATCCTGTCAACAAGCAAGGAAAGATTTAAAATACAGAGAAGGGGGGACATCCACAGAATAAAAGACAAGGATTTGCCAAATAGAAAGTACTCTAAAAAAAAAAAAACCTCTAATCCTCTGCTGTGGATGTGACCCCCTTTATTTTAACATATTCAATATAACACCAAATGGAGACTTGTACAAGTGCACAATCGGAATAAGTCCTGTCAAAGTGGTCAACCTTCAAAAAGTTTTATTGCAGCCGTTTAGGTGGACGTTTTGAAGAGGGCCCACAGTGCAGTAACAGGCCATTATCTCTGCCTGGTGTACGAGCTGACATTCACAAGTGTGTGAGTTGGTATCTTCAAAGGAATGAGGTGGAATACTTCACATTCAATAATAGTTCACTTGTATAGTCTAAAGAAATGTAATATGTTTTTTTTTTTTTTTTTTTTTGCACATCAGCAGCCGGTCCAATTATGACGGAATAAAGAGAATAGTTATCTGATTTTAGCTTCTTTATTGTGATAATTGTTGATACACTCAAAAGCCTACACTCTGTGTTTGCCAATCAAAGGTGATTGTTTTGCATTGATTTTTAACGTTGTGTCATAATTTTGAATGTCTGCAAGTCTTTGAATGAGAGGTGTAATTAAAGAGAAAAAATATTATCTAATAGAGGCAAAGACACAAAGAGACATTTCATCAGCTGTCAGTCAGTGTTATTCTGTGTAACAAGAACCTCTCCAGCCAGAGCAGGTGATTGTTTCTAGGGATGAAATGCTAAACAGCAAATCAGTCGAGGAGATGAGCTACTATATACAGTGTTTTCTTTTAAAAATGTGCACCCCAAAGACTGCAGACCCGGACCTAGACTTTCATAACAAGGCAGAGTTAGAATGGGATTGTCCATTTCCACAATGTAACTATAGCTGTGCAGATTTAAAGGTCAACAAACGGCCTGTGTAAGCTGCAGTCCATTGAACAGAGCCTGTGTTCCGCCTGACATTCCCGAGCTCAGGTCCATATGGAACAATTGGATGGCACAATTCAAAGGTCTGCTTTTTTAAATTTTTCCTTCAGTTTACCTCATGAAGTTTGGATAAATGTGTATACTGGGCGTAATGATGATGATGTTTGTACAAAACTAAACCAGTTACACTATTTCTTCTTAATTTTGCACTCTATAGTTTGTTAGACCCCCCCCCCCCAGCAATTATATTAATGGCCACCGACCACCGTGGAGAGTTCGGGTGTCATCACGTGACTTTGAGGGTGAAAATGGAGTGAAAGTTCCAGATGTACTTACATTACACTAGTTAAATTACAAAGTATTTTTTAAAAAGTCTATTTTTTGTCATCTCAATCAAGCACATTTTATGTGAAATTTAGGAGATAGCAGTTAATTTTATCCTCAACAGTTTGTATGATAAACTACAAAAAGACACACAACAAGTTGTTGGATATTTTGCGAGTTAGTGCCCATCCAATGATGTTAGGTCCATCATGTGACGTTATGCAATTAACGAACATTACAGAGGTTAAGATTTGGCAAGCAATCTAACTATGGTTAGTTTTAGGAAAAGGAACATTGTGAGGATGCACTTTAAAGTGATAGTTTGGAATTTTTGAAGTGGGACTGTATGAGATGCTGTTGTATAGGAAGTGTGTTACATACAGTAGCTGGCGGTCGGCACACTGGCAGTTTGTTGTAACAGACTGAGCACACACCCTACAGGGGTTGATATCAAAAAGCTGTTTTTATAGAGAACTAATCTGAAAAAAAAAACAAAAAACAAGAGATAACTACAGCATTAGATTGTTTTGAACCATAAGACATCAGACATCCAGCACACTGCATCCATCATTTCAGCTTGCAGATCAGAGATATTTTTAGGAACGTGCTGTGAGCATGGAACACACAAGACAAATATTTAAAACCCAACAACTTCCTGTTTGATTTTATATTAAACACTGCAGGTCTGTTTGATTCTCACTGGGATGGACACCATGTCAAAATGTAATATCTCTCAAATAAGACATTTTCTGACATTTCATGAAAAACATTTCATGACATATGCAAAAGAAAAGCCCGGCTCTAAGCCGAGGCTAATTAAAATTAGAGGGTCAGATGTTTGCTGCTGCTATTTACTAAACACAGCCCGTTGGCAATTAAAGCTCCCTGCCAACATTAGAGATTTTGACGCCCCGTGAAGTGAAATTCAGACACAAGTTCATGACATTTGGCTCATAAATATGGGTGGGAGTTTTGGCATATGAAGGGTGAAGGCGTGCATCACAGTGCTGACAGTGCTAGCCAACGGCAGGACTCTGTAGTTAAGTTGGTGACACAAACACACAAGAATGATGAAATACTGTAGAAAATCAGGTCCTACTTAAACATTCTGGGAATGTTGCCTGTTGATGTAGAAACTCAGCATCTAATCTGAGGTGGCTTACCACTTTGCTCTTTGTACGCATGTTGTCTCCGAAATAAGCCAATAGCAGATCGTCAGAATTCAGGTCTGAAAAATGAAAAACTCGACAGACATCACACACACGCACATGGCCTCATTCCGGTGCTTAAATTATGACATGACATAGATGTGCTTGATGTGCATGGCATAATTAACATAAGCATCTTGTAGACTCATTTCATGAAAAAAATATATCAGATTCCGTTAGATCTCATTCCAGTAGAATTGGATCTTCCACGCTGGCAACAACATGGTATTGTTCATCAACTCTCTTGCAGCAAACTGGACCTCTTCTTTGAGGTCATCCGACTCCCTGACCTGCACTATACCCTCGCTGCGTTTCTGCCCTGTCAGCTTTTGTTGCCATGGAGCTTGACAAAACATGACTTTCATAATAAAATGTGACTGAGGAGCCTTCTTGGCACTTTTCTTTAACCCTCGCTTCACAGAATGTTTTCTGCCTTTTCCAGGATTTGATTCAACTGCGACCATCGGCTTATTGATGAGATCGTGGTCGCTCGACTTTCACCACACTCTCCATCCTGACCAGTTGCCCTTGCTCCTCACAACTTGCTCTGAATAGGGTGAGTTCTGTTTATTATTAAATTCCTATACCAACATCTTTTCACTTGCATTTTAGTCTAACTCTCTATTAAGTAATGCTGATTTCATACCCTTGCCACTTTCCACCATAACCAATATACAATTTTCACAATTAATACTGTTCATTATTTTTTACCATTTACCTGTAAACCAGGTTTCCACATATTTTAATGGACAAAATTTCAAAACTTTCTTCCATGACATTTCTAGGGCCCATATTTCTTGTTTTTTCATAGCCAACTTGCCCCGTAATTGTAATTTCAGCTAGCTGACATACGTGGGTGATGCTAATCAAAACATTTTCAAACATCAATGCATATTACAGTTACGTTAACTGGACAGCTGCAGAAAATAAATTTGCTGTTACGTTTACGTGTAATGTTTACATTACATGGAAGGTTATCTATGGAAGATTACTGTAACAGTTTCCTTACACACTACATAATTCCATGCCTTTTCTAGGCCTGGAAAATGTAATTGTAGTAGTAGTATTAATAGTATTATTTTATTTGTCATCATACATAATACAGCGAACATAAAACACTATTGTCAGTATAAACAAGACAACAGTCTGTGTATGATGTAGTGACTGAACAGGCTCAAGGAAAATGCTTATATATGACAAACCTACATATTCATCAATTTAAGCTTCCCTTCAAAATGTAAGAAAAAACTTATTCACACTTGTAACCGTCAAAAATTGCTTTACAAACCATTCTTTTGAAAACCAAAAGTGAATTACACATTTTATACTTATACTTGCATCATTCCATAATTTGACCCCAGTAACAGAGATGCACCTCTTTTTCATTCCCTTATTAACTTTTCTACAGTAAACTTAGAAACACCTCTCAGGTCATATTTGCTCTCCGTATCGATAATAACCTTTGTACAGAGTCTGGGAATGACATTGATTTTGCTTTGAACATTATTTGCATTTTATTATAATAAAACAAGTCATCAAATTTCAAAACTTGGGAATTTAGAAACAGTGGATTTGTGTGAGCATAATAATCAGTTTTTATTCATGATTCGTATGGCTCATTTTTGACTATGGAGTTTATAGTTGTTTGACCCCCAAAGTTCTACACAGTAAGACATTTAAGGTAAAATAAGCAATAAATTATATGCAGGGCCTTATAATTTAATACATCCCCACATTTATACAGGATTGCTACTGACTTAGAGATGTTCCCCGATATAATCAATATGTCATTTCCATGATAGTTTCTGATCAATCACAACTCTGGGGAATTTCGTCTCATAAACTCTTTCAGTATTGGTATTGCAGATTTTTAAGTCAGTAGCACCATCAATGTCTTTTTGATTTCCAAAAACTATGAATTAATTTTTATTTATATTCAGAGACCATTTGTTTACATCAAACCAGGTTTTAAGGGTTTCCAACTCCCTGTCCACAGTATTTAAAAGTTCCTTTAAATTTTCACCAGAACAAGCTAAATTTGTGTCGTCTGCAAAAATGACAAATTTGAACAGATCTGTAACATTGCAAATATCATTAATATAAAGTGTAAACTGTGTGATTTTCTGGGCTTTCTATGAATGTGGGAACCCTGTGTTAATGTTCCCCAAACAACATTTGCTATAAAATAGAGGTGTATTTCTTTTTGCCCAAATCAAAAAAATGCATGCATATGGATATAAGACTTATCGAATATATTTAGCCAGTAGGGACAAAGTGAGGTTTTTTTTGTACTTTATTTTTGCCTACATGCTGGCTACAGCTGTGGCCGAAGATATTATGTGTTCCAATTATCTGACTGTCCTCCCATCTTATCTTTGTGAACATGATATCTCAAGAACGTCTTGAGGGAATTTCTTCACATTTGGCATCATTGCAACTTAGACTCAACAATGAACTGATTAGAATTTGGTGTAAAGGCCAAGGTCATTGGGACTTTGTGTCCATCTCATTCTTGTGAACGTGATATCTCTAGAAGGCTGTGAGGGAATTTCCACTAGTTTGGCACAAACGTCTGCTTTGGCTCAAGAAATAAGTTAATAGAAACATGTGTTTGGCCATGACTCAAGAATTTAAACGCTAATCATGACAAAATTTCACACCAGTGTCTGATATGATACGATTATGAAGTGACGTCATTTTATATACAAAAGGTCAAAGGTCAGCTTCACTGTGACATCATAATGTTCTGCAAAAATACTTTTCTGGCCATTATTCAACGCCATATCTCAGGAACAGAAGGAGAGGCATTTGGCCAGATACTGAATTGGTGACGCTAATCTTGGGTATCCACCTTGAAACTGTGCTGATTGTATAGATCTTCTGTGCTGCCGGGGGGGCAAGATGTGTGTGAAGCATCTGTGTGTTCCTGTGCCGCTCCATTTTGCTGCAGTGTGTGATGACTTGCAATGTTTTTTTTTCCTGTTTGGTTTGAGTTCTGGAACGCTCCTATCCTAGTTTTCAGACAGCCCTCTAACTAACTGATGCACTCTGAGAGGTGTGTCATCTGTCAGGATTTACAGGGCGGGATTCTGTATTCTCTCAGTTGTCTGCTCAGCTTGAGAGTTAAGTATGCGGTCATGTCTGCTGGGACCATTTTTTTCCTACCCCTTATGCTTCTCCCTTATGTTCTGTATTCAGTGTAAGCAGCCATTAGCTAAAAAAAAAAAGTCAGACTTACATCACTGTCCTGATGAGTCAAGATGAGTTGAAGGGGATAGTTTTTGTTTGTTTGTCATAAGGTGTTGCGACTTTTGTACCAAACAACAAAAACAGAGAAAGTTTGAAGATTTAAAGGAATTATTTGCCTAAACTCAAATAAGAAACATTGTAACATGTGTATAAAAGTTATTTACATATATAATGTTTAAATATGCATTCACATAAATATTCATCGTGAACTGTGTGGACTCATTTTTTTTTTCTTCGATTCAACTTTGTGTCCTTACAGCCACACAGTGTGGATGCTTAGTCCACAACAACAGAAAAGCTGCTTGGGTATTTTGACTTCAAGAGAGTGGGAATTAGGCCGAGCACTACCCTTAAACTGTTGTGTGACTTATAATGAATAGGGCTGTATTCAACCACAGAAAATCTTAATCGACTGAAATTCTACTGCCTCTTCAACCATTTGATTGGTAAATGGGGAGAAAAATAATCTGTGTGTTATCTGTAGATTAACCTCAGTCGCCTCAGTGTTCTGCATGCACTCTACCTGGTACTGCTGTGTGTGCACCACAGCTTTTTTTTTTCCTGTCACAGGGCTCAACATTAACTCTTGCCCAGGCTCTCTGTTCAGGCAAGTGGAATGCCCCAAATAAAAAAAATAAATATGATCTCCAGTGTATCATTATTCGGAAATAAACACTTTCCACCTGTGTGCACGAGTCCGTCTCCCCACTAAGCGTTGAACAGGACTGATGAGAAAAATCTGACATACTGGATACTACAAAAGTAATTTTTGAGGCTGACAATGTCATATATAACTAGGACTGTCAAGCAATTAAAAAAAAAGGAATTAATTACATGCTCTGTGATCTTGCAAATATTTCAAAATAAAATGCCTTGTGTCAACAGCTGATGGGATTCTGTCAAGAAAGACGTCATCAGAGGACTTGTACTTTGAAACTTAACGCATTATTTTTTTCTGAGATTAATTAACTGAAATTAATGCAGTATTTTGTCAGCCCAAAATACAACATAAGGTTACTAACAAAAAATACCTCGGTAATGCTGCATTCCAGAGAGACTTAGTATTTTTAACGCATGATGCTAAAGTTAGCAATCCTGCCACTCCGACAAGGGATCTGGTGTGATAATATTTCTTTCAGAAGCTTTGTAATCCAGCCTCAACCTGCAGTGTCTTTTTGGAGACATGATAAAATAAATCCATGATGATAAATCTGACAATGGACGTCTTCTGTGATTAAATATCTGTTTTCAGATATAAAAACAGAGCTGAAAAATGTAACTATTTAACTTTGGGAAAAATGCTCCACTTGTCGCTGTCACCAGCCGTCCAATCACAGTGGTGAAGGGGCAGGACAAACACAGCGAAGGCCAACAATAACAGCTGTCATTTTTAAGCTGGGAATAGAATCACTTTGGATGGACGCATGAGTAAAACCAGCAATTGTCCATGCAATGAGAATTTTGTCGGGCAAGAACGTAACGACCAAACAATCGCCCATCCTACCAGAAGTTTACAACCCCTGTGATTACATTGGCCTATGAGTCATTCAAAAATTAATTAGATCTTACTAAATGTATCTGTCACCCTAAATATATAGGAAGTCAGGCAAGAAACAAGAGTAGACCACCAAAGTGAGATTTTTTCCCATTCCCTTTTTTCTCTCACGAGTTAATGTTGTTGTGCTTCTCCATATGGCCAGTATGAATTCATGCAGCATGAATACATTAATTCACCATGTCAGCTGAGCATACTTGACCCATCCTGCAAATAACACCCACAACACATCCCTGTACGCCTACTGCTTAAGGTGAAGGAAGAGTTAAAGATTCCTCCTAATGAGCATCATTTAAATGTGACTGAACAAACCAAACGATACAGCCATGGTTGCTCGCTCAAAGCTACGAGGAGAATCTATGCATGTGTTGGTCTTAAAAAAAAAAAGTGACCTACTTCCAAAACTAGCAGACAGGACTGTTTTCTGAAGTCGAGATGGATTCTGGCAGAGTCCACCAACAAACAAAAATTCTTTGCTGATCTTCCAATGTTTGCTTCAAAATAACATCAAGCATGTTGCATCAAGTCCACATTACCCTAGGCCAGTAATATCTCCACACCATCTCACATATCCTACAATGTCAGAGGAATCAATTTAGTTTTCAAGAGACTTGCAAAACTAAAGGTGGATAAAATATTTTAGTCTTAAAACATAGATGAGGGGGTCATAGGTTCAATCAGAGCTCAATTTAATCATGGCTGAGAAAATAACTAAAAAGTATGAGTAAGTGAATAGGCTCTAAAACCTTAAAGAACACCTCACCATCATTCAAATTGACAGAAAGCACAGAGACACTTCAAGAATAGACTGCAGTCATAAAACTCTAGTCAACTGAACAATTTAACAGTCTTGTAAAACAGACTGTGCTTCTGTGCACGTCCTCTCCCCCCATCTCCTATGCCTGATTATGCTCTGTACATGTGCACTCAGCGTGCAAACACTGACCACACCCCCAAACACAGCAGTGAGTGAGACACGCAGATGAGCAGATGACGCCTGGACTTCACCTCAACACACACACACACACACTGTGATGAACCGTTTTGTATTTGACACTTTAATATTTTATAAGGCTCATTTCACATGCACCGTAATTTTGTACGTGCTTCGATCTGCATCTTGATAAACAGTATAAACTGTAGAGCTCGACTCTGCATTTCTCTTTTGACACACTCACTTGAGTACAAAAGTAGTGTCCTGATCAGATACTCTGAAGCTATTGCTGCCACACCCATAGATCCACAATATACACACTCTCTCACACAAGTCTCAGTAAGCTTAATACTATAGTTTTCCTGATGGGTTTTTCCCTTATCACCTGCCTCATATTAAAAAATGTCATCAGTGAGAACTAGGGTTGGCCATTGTAAAAAAAAATGTCAAACCAGTTTGCTATAAAGTTAAACACCGTACTAGACAGCTATACTGATTTTGACCATCAGGTGTCACACTTGACTTGGCGGCTGCTCCTTTGGAGTGGAACTTAATAAAAATAATATCGATAAAAAAGATATATAGCCAACAGCAAGTAGGTTGCTATGGTGAGGGCCAGCTCCCTGGCAATCGCCTTTCGGCCAGTTGCCAATTATTTTAGGTTTTTGTTGTGAAATAGGGAGGTATCATTTAGATACCTTCTTATGTGAACTTCACAAATATCCATTGTCCATTGCAGCGCGTGCTTTCAAACTGAGCACCAAAATGAATAGCAACAGGGCATCAGACAAAAGGTAAGCTCAAAATGGTTCATAGCATCATGCGGCAAGTTGACACAGTTTTAGTTTTCTTGACAGAATGACTCTGCCCTGTCTCGTCTTGCCCCCCCCCAAAAACACATGAACTTTCTAGTAAACAATCACATCATACATGTCATCGCAAGATGACAATAATGTTGTTTTATTGCTTGTAACTAATGCAGTACAAGTTGGATTAAGCGCTTTGACGCCATCAGCACAGTTTGATTATGTGGGCTACATTTTAATGTGATAGATTGTGTCATAATGACAAATGCCAAATCAGCTGTGCTGCATGAAATAAAACTAGCTCAAGCTCGTACACCGTATTGGACCTGCAAAACCGAAAAATCCATCCAACTCTATAGCAACGCATGCAATTTGTGAAGAACATTGCTTTTGTTGAGTTTTCAAAATCCGACCCTGTTCCATCCTAAAACAGTTCAAGTGGTTCACCACAGTCAGAAGGGATTACTGCAGGTTTTTTTTGTGTGCAGATTTTACTATACTTATTGGCTTGAGTCAAACATGGATAATTAAACAGATTTTTCATTATTTTGCTGGATTCAGTCAAGGTTAAAGTTCTCTGCATGTGAAAAAAAACCCAACTAAAACCCTGCGCTCTCACTATGCAAGGACTGGATCCAGTTAAGACTTTCCCACCTGTCTACCCTTTTCCCTTGTTAGTTTATTTCCATTCCTGAACAAAGAACAAACACATTTTAAATGGCGAGTGCGCCAAACCATGATAGGGCCTACAAAGTGATGCTGCTCCTGCCAAATTTGTCATGTTTATCTATTATGTCAGACACTCTCTGGCACCTGGTTTTGCCCTTCACTGTATTTGAGTGTTAATGCCACACTAGTGGAAGCTGATGGTGCTCAGAATGTAGCAGACCTCCACACTCTGCAGCTTAGCATCTTTTAATTAAAGGTCCAGTTAGTGTATGTAATATTGCACTCTCATTTCACCTCAACACCCCCTTTTTTATTGTCTGTTTCCTCCAGTGAGGGGGGTGCTGGCCAGTGATGCCAGGCCAGGGTTGTTTCTGTGGTAATGAGCTGTCAAGGATATAAAGAAGCCTGTTCTTTTTTCTTTGCATATCTCTTCCTTCCAAGTAGGGGAAGTAGATGGGAGAGCTAGTCTGGCAGCAGCATCTGTGGAGAGCACGCCCTGGGGATTCTAGTGTCACAGATGCAGTTTAAAAACCATGTGAATGGAGTGGCTCTCCCTCACTGCAGGCTGTGGGACTGGCATGATTAGACCTTTAGATGTTGTCTGTTGAATGAGAGCTGGGTTGTGAGGTGCTCAGAGGGACCGGTCTAAAGGACTGATTTAATTTGCCAACCTCTAATGACAAAAATAAATTCTCCAATCAGTCTCTGCTCTTTTGGGTTTGCTGATAGGTTTCCCTCTTATTGTGTAAGTACTAATTGTCTCTTTCATCATGCATTTCAGCTTGCCTGGAAGCACCACACTTGTTCACCAGTAATATGCGCAGTTATTAAGGCTAGCTGAAAATGGAATTTAATTATTTTAGTCATCCCTCTCTCTGTCACTCTGTACCAGTGTCACATGCATGCACGTTGTTTCCTATGATCTCATTAGGCTATTTATAAGCTACACAGCTGATGTGAAAAACTAACTGAAATCATAATTAGGATCTGAATTATATTTGAGTAATTGCTTTTTGTTTTTAAAATGAACCTGGAACTGGTGAAAAACTCTGGTAGAGACATGATGCAACACTAACATCAAATGCAGACCCATGATTTGCCTTAATTGGTGGCATGACCACCTACTATCATTCTAGCATGCAGTCCTTAAGCTGTGATAAGCTATATTTCTTTAGCCCATTACCCCACTGATAAAAACAGTGTATGTAACTGGTTCCTACGGAGCCCAGCTGGTGACATTCATTTAAAAAAAGGAAGAAAAAAAAGCGCTGCCACAAATTAATAGACTGTGGCCATGGCTTTTGTAATGCAAGGTAACGAGATCATTAATAACATCCACACTTTAATAACGCATCAGAATTTAAATAAATTTGCAGGGCCACAAGAACATTAGTTAGTTATCCAGGGAGTCTCACAAATTCATTTAGTTGTGGCGGCCTGCCACGATCAAAACATCTGCTGCCACGTTATGTTTGTTGTTTTTTTACTTTTGGGGCTGGAGTGATCATTAGGAGTGCTGTTGGAATATACAGGCCATTTTGTTATGCATTGCAGCACAGTCTCGGAGCACAGAGCATACTCCGGGCACAGATGGAGCAGAGGAACGTCAGCTGCAGTGAAAGTGAAACTTAATCGTTAATTGCGCTGGGTCTAAAAGTTTGTATTCGCTCTCCTCTGCAGCAGCTCATGACGAGATCCACCTGCTCTGTGGTCATGGACCTGTAAAAATGCATTTAGGCATGCATTTTCTTTTTAAAAAAGGGGACACACAGCACCACACATAGATTCTAATTCTGTGGGGGAAAATGGTTATCTCCATGGAGGTGACTGTTAATCATTGATTATCTGGCAGGTGTATCATCAGTAGCTTAAGCTCTATGCAAACATGACTAAATTTGAATTGATTTTGATTCATTTTAATCAAGAAAATGAATCATATTGACATGCTTCAGTCACTTACGGTTAGGCATGGAGTCATTCAAGATACACTTAATTCATCTGCTTAAAATGCACATGCACAGCAAACAAAATGCTGACCTCAGGGAACATAAAGATTTCATCATGCACCAGCTGAAAGCACCTGGAAGACCAGATGGTTAATGAACGGATGTACAACAAATGCTTGAAAGTGGCAATTGTGCAAAAGAGGAAGATGTTTAATTTTTGCAGTTCTGGAACCTTGCTGCTCAGCCATGCATGGCTTCAGGTGACTAAACTATAGGCGGTATTTTGCTTTATGACCTGACTACGTCTATCTGGCATGTAGATTCTTACAACAAGTTTAAACCACATATAATCTGCATCTGTGGCTGCATAGATTGCTTTTCTAAAAAAAAAAGGATAATTAAAAGCTGCATGGAGAAACAGCAACTCACAAGTCATAGATTTAAGACATCGATAACAAAATCTTTCTTTCTTTTGACTTTCTATGACTTCATGAATTTTGACGCATCAAGAAAGTTGGGCCATGGAATAGGATCTTGTTTCCATGCCTTATTAACTTGTGGCCACGCATAATATTTAAAAAAAAAATGTCACAAAACGTCTATCCATCATCTATCTATCTGTCTATCTATCTATCTATCTATATTTGAGTAGACTTTCAACCATAATATTTTGGCTGCATTAACAGTGCTGCTGACAGTTTTGGTAGTTAGTGTGAATTTAAGATATGGGGTCCTATGCTGTCCTAATTTAGGATTAAGCTAACTTAAATCCCCAAGTTAGAACTGCTCTGTAATAGCTACATGTTTCTCAACTGTTAAGAAACATGATTTTTTTAAAGACCTAAGATCCCGCGTATCATCCTAAACTGTGATAAGATTTCATACTTGGGAGGACGGCCCCAGATAACATTGGACCCCTTGGAAATGAGATGGCACATCTCAAGGGGTTTTATCCTAATAAACAAGTTTGAATAATAATAACCTGGTTTAAATGGTGAAGGTCCTTGAGCTGAATAAACAGGATGAGGAGGTGAGTCATTGGAATAGAAAGTTTTACTTGCATGAATCATGACAAGAAAGTGTCTGTTCAGAGAAAAGAAATGGAGCATATCTACTTTGGATAGAATTCCCCATATAAAATGTACTATATGTGAATTTGTCAACAGCTTCAAACATGTTTTGTGTTTCAACTTCTCGAGACCTTCATCATCTTTATTTTCTGGTTCAAACATTTGACTTTGAGCAGTTGCCTGTTGTTGAATTCTCTTAATATGGGTTGCCTCTCTTGCCTGGGTGTTCAGTCCGCTGTGTAATTAACAGGTCAGTAATTAGCTAATTAAGAGTTCAGAGCATTTCAGGCCATTTTGTTGACCTCTGTATTTGTGTCAAGTTACATAGAGTGCAACAAGAGAAACCCGGCCATTTGAGCTTTTTTGCCATATGAATCAGTAAAAATTTCAAAGCATATTTATTTCCAGTGCTGGTAAACAACATTTAGAGTAGGATTCATCACTCAATTGTTGGCATTTGTTGGAGTGGTGCATCAGTTGAGTTCTTCCAAATTAATTGAGACTTGGCAGTGATGCTGCAATGTTTTTTGCTTTTACATATTTCCGCTGTTATAGCTGTAGGCAGATTGTGTAATGTATACCAGCTTGTTGGAATCATTAAGGCAGATTTATCACATTCTTTGCCTCGAATGCAAACATACCCACACACAGTGAAGTAGGGATCTTGTTTCTCAGGTCTGTGATACTTGGTGTCAGACTTTCCATACCGTTCACATTTTAGGCCATCATGGTGAGGCTGTTATGTGGGATGTGTGGTTAAAGTTGTAATATTTTGTTCAAACATTTTTTTATTGTCATAGGATTTCTATGTTAGTATTATCACTGATTGCTGAAGTTCACCTCTTTTTTCTTTGCTACACATCTGTTGAATACTTGATTGTAATTTGTCAATTACTCCATTTTACAGCTATTTCTGTATAACAGACCGCTGCAGTGGACACAGTTGTGATCATCAGTGCTCAGAGGAAGCTGTAAAATCATGTGTAAATCAATATTTTCTGTCAAATTATTGATTTTTTTTCGTAAGTAGCCATGTAAAAAGCAGGACGAGCAGGTAATAAGCAGGAGGTGTGAAGGTCCTGCATCACCCTGTCGGGGATCTTTTTGCAATAATGAGCCGCTCGCTGCACATTATCCCTTACATAACAACCTTTGCCATGTGCATTTGTTGTTGTATAAAATCTTTGGTCTTTTGCCATTCTTGCACAGCCTGCATGATATCACTAGCACCGAATAAATGTCCGTATTATCCTGGCATCTGGGCATCTTACACAAAAAGCCAGAATATTATGTGTTTTGAGTGCATAAACACAACAATATCATCACCTTAACCTGTGGTACTATCAAGAGCCGAGACTGAAACTGAGATAACACAATGTGGAATAAAACAAACAGGAGACAACACAAAAAATATGAAAATATATTCAAATCTGGGACTCTTGACACTGTGATGATCAGTACTGGCAGAAAATACAGAAAAGTGCTCCTGCTGCTTATTTCACAATGTCAGGCTGTAGTGGAAATCAAATTAATTTTCCACCCGGGATTGCCATATCACTAGTCAGACAAGAATGATATATTGCACTTGATATTAATTTTCCATCATCTTTGGCAATCTTTGCACTTTTTGGCAGGCTAATAGAGGTCTTTTAAGAGTAGGGACATCATCCATTTCAAATTCAAGATAACCACTTGTATTACATAATGACCGTGTGACTACAGGGATGCATTTCCTTTTAGAGGAACTCAACTTTTAGTATTTACAAGCCCAGCTATGACAGGTGTCTGCTGAAAATAAGAATTCATATTTCACAACAATTATCAAAAAACACGTTTGATGCTGTTTTACCCTTAAAAGTAATTAAAGGCTGGGGAGGTAATTCAAGCATACATAATCAGTATGTGTCAGTTTGTCATAATCTGAGCTTCTGATGCAACCAAGTAAGAATTCCTCATTTCAGCTGCACTTGACAATGACACTTGTGGACACATATACATTGAAAACCAGCCTTTTGATAAATCATAATTCGATTTTCTTTTATGAGACATGCGGCACATTTTATGTCACATTATGATTTTGTTACAATAACGCCAGGAATCTGCAAGTGCGGGTCTGTTGATGTGACAACAGTGGGCTGAGTGGGATGATCATGACAATGCACACAATCACACCATGACGTGGGCTACACAAAAAGAGAAAATATAAGGACGGCATCATGTGAAATGTGCTTTGTTAAAGCTGTCGATTCTGCACCAATCCACGGAACAGACTGACCTCTCCACACAACTGCACGGTAAATATGTGGAGCATAAATAATTTTAGCTGAAATTAATAGGACACACTTTTCACACGTAACAAAAACGGGGGGAAAAGTTGAATAACTAGTCTCTGTTGAAAAAAACAAGAAAAAAGGCAAATGCTGTATCCAAAAGTCATTTTATACCTTTTCAAAAAATATAGGCCTCTAAGGTATTGTAAGCAGAGGTAATGTTAGGACAGAAATAAACAGATGGCCTCCTGCTGGGTACAGCCTCAAGAGAGGCAGTGACAGACATATCCCCACCAGTGAGAAAACGCAGCCTTACTCTGTGCAAATACACAGAATGCATGCCCTGATATGATACTCCCATGGGGAGGATATGTAAAGCCATGCGCAGAGCAGTGTTAGGCTTGATTGACAAATACACTTCAGTCATTAACACTCATTCCCTCGCTCGCCTCTATAATGCTCCGCTCAATATTTGTAGGAAGACATGTAACCTGGAGGAAAACAAAAGGAGAGGATTAGCTGGTGGTTGGTGTTTGTGAATTGTGAATGCGTGTGTGTATGCAATGTGTGTAGGTAAAATCTGTGTGTAAGTCTACACACACACACACACACACACACACAACACACATACACATACACACAAACACACATATAGATAGACAGAGAGAGACTGATGCATGCATAGCCTATGGGACAACCTGAACAACAACTTTTTGTCACGTCTATATACAGAAGACATACCACACACACACAAAACAAAATATTCTTGCTCTTTTTTATTTATGTATCTATTTTTTTATCTAATGGATTGCAGTTGATTTGAATATCATTATTGATTTTTTTTTCTTGTATTTATTTATATCATCATTTAATTGTATCTGACACTTTGGCAATATTGTTTTACAAACATTCATGCCAGTAAAGCAAATTGAATTGAAAAATTGAATTGATTTGTAGTAAATACATTGATTTTTTACACATACACATACACACACACACACACACACACACACACACACACACACACATATATGTATGCATTTTCTGACAGAAAATGTTGGTTCACTGTGTTTGGGCCACATTCTAAAGAGAACAATAACGTTGTCAGTTTGTTCTGGTGTGTTGCAGTACTGGACAGGAGACACTGGAGCTCTGTTCACCCTCTCTGATTGATCACGTCTTACCCCCCTTGTGATCAATGACGATGTGAAATTACAACACTGCTGTTTTCTTTAGTGACAGTAACTGCTCAAAGTGCGATTTATTTGGGGCTAAAGATGCATACGTTTGGCACTGGTGGTGCAGGCGGTGCATTCAGGGGGTTACTGGCCCCACCGTGCTCATGCAGAGCCTCATGTATTATCGACAAGTTTATAGTCAAGGAGAGCAAAAGAGTCTGTCTTTCAGCAAAAACACACATTTTAGCTGTCCATTTTCATTTCCATTCAGTCATATGAGGCTGAAAATCCCCATGAGTCAAGTAGAAACTGTAGTTTGTTATGTGGTATATTTACATAATGTACACTTTTCCGCAAACACTTTGGCTAAGAGACTGAAACAAACAAACAACAAAACAAGGTCGTTCTGGCAGAGGTAACTGTACACCCTTATCATTATCAAAAGTCTCTGCAGAATTATAACAGCTGACTGACGGCTGATCCAGCTGTGCCACAGTCATCAAAACCTGTCATCTCTTTAGATGGTAGTCAGAGGAAGCAGCTCTTCTATCTTTAAAACATGTTTCTTGATTGCTCTTTCCTGCATGTTTAGTTGGAGTGACAGGATGCAAAGGAGAGAAATGGAAAATCGATGCAATTATGGGAATCTGAATGTCTCCATGGTTACCTTCATGAGCTAATTGTCTATATACAGAAATACACCTTTTGCATAACCTTTTGCTTTCAGTGTACAGTTTTTAAAACCTTGGACTACCTGGGAAATTTGGTTCTTGAAATGAAATAGGCAACGTTCTCTCAACAAGTGTCCTATAGCAGGCACTCACTGTGAGACAGCCAGTCACAAGACTGCAGCTGCACTTGGTAGGTGTGAATATGTGTAAGAACAAGTGTAAGTGAGAAGCAGGACATTTTTAGAAAAAGGCATGCATATTCAGTTGACATTCCAGTAAAAAAGAAAAGAAGAAGGTGACAAAAAGACATTCAGCACAGCCCTGTCTCCAAGAAATAACGTTTATATGCAGCCAATGTGAAATATAATGTGAAATTCAACAGTCTTGCGATACACTGCCCACTTATCCACAGCAGTATTTTTTTTAATTATTACCTTTACATTAAAATGTATCTAAAATCAGAATTTTTCCCTTACCTCAGCCAAAGTGCTTATGTTGTCTTAACCATAGACAAAAGTCTGGGTGCAATCCTGCAATTTTGATTCCACAGTTTTGCAGCACTTTGCATGTCCGAAATCCGCCCCAACCTCCCGTGTGGTACATAAATGTATTGTTTCATTGACACAAAGAAGCATTGTGAACATAATCCAGGGATCCATTACCTTGTCATCACAACGTAATTAAGAAAACAATTTAGCAATATACAAACGTAATTTCTGGGAGACATGTTGTTCAGCAGGTGGTTGATGATGCCTCTTTGTGCTCCACCTGGCCCTGCTGCTTGAGGAAGGATTCTTCTACAAATTTGAACATTTTTGTACAACAGGGTGTCTCTTTAGCTCCTCTTCTGCCTTCCAAAACCTCAGATGTAATGTGTGAGCATGGCCCGCTTACTTTGTTATTTAAAATGTACTTGGTCCAAACGTGTTTATTTGGAATTCTTAATTTCATGAATCACTAGTCTTGGCAAATAAGCCTAATGGTAAATGTTTCTTTTTGATTATTTTCTTTAAATGAATCTTTTTCTTCTCCATATTTTTCAGTTTTTTTTTAAACATTTTTTAGAGGGATTCAGCATTTTAGCACCTTAGAATTATAAGGTTCTATCTTGCGCTCTGAGTGGTTTTGAGGAATTTAGCTAGGAAGTTTTGCATTCCCAATAGCAAAAATGATATAAACCATTTTCTTTTCTAAATAAAAAGTCAAAAAATGCATATAACTTAAAAGACCACTTGACATTATGTTAATAAGTATTCACAGAATAAGAATGTATGAAAAACTCAGTTATGACAAAAAATGTTGGCTACAGCGTTATAATTCTAAGATGATGATTTGAAAATATTACTTTTCCCTTGCCTTTTTTTGCAATGATTTGTTTTTTATGAACAGGTGCTCAAATTAATTATTAATTAATAATGTAATCACAGTTCCAAAAATATATCAGATTTCCATTTTTGCATTTGAAAATAGTAATAATAAAAAGTAAAAGTATAAAGATACTGACAGTTTATTACTGAAGAGATTTTTGTTTGGTGATCGCAGGCAATGTCTGCACATATGCATATATTTTTGAAATTTAGTATTTTGCCCATTCATTTTGAATACATTCTTTCCACACAGCATTATGTAACAAAATATCTCTATCCACACTTGAACACAGGGATGACAAATGCTTGCCCACGTTAGCTATCTTCCCTAGTCTCTCCCTGTTGCAAAGGCAGCACAGTCTAATCTTCACCTTGTCTTAGTCTAACCTCACCTACCTTTTTTAACACACTGACTGGAAATCTTACCTCTTGACTTTTTGCTTTTTTCAAAAATAAAGTTTAGTGAAGGGCTGAATGACTTTTAGCCAGTTAAGTTGTTTTTTATGATAACAATTTGGTTTTTTTTTCCCTGGCACAAAAGTGAGAAAAATATCTAAATTAAAAAATATTTTTCTCTCCCTAAGTTCCACAATCAGTGCATCAAGATTACCACAGTAATGACATTTCTGAAAAAGTTATGAAATTAGAAAAAACGTTTTTCCAGGACTGGAAATATTATTAATTTTGGATATACATTGATATACATTGAGATATATTCCTAACAGTCCTCAAACATGTCTAACATCATGCAAAATATGTTCCTTGTGTTACAAATTTGAAATCTAGTGTTGTGCTGTGTGATCATTGAACTGTCAATAGTATCACGTGATACACACAGACCGGGACGACGACTGGTCCTTTGTCCCCTTTTTGGGAGACAGAAATGTGCTGTCACCTAATGAGCAAATGCTGAAAGAATATTGTGTAGCAGGTTAACCAAGGCCCTCGCACTGAGATCTGAGGCACATAAGACAGTGTGTCAGTGTGGTAAGTGGTTAATGCTGCTGGTGACTGTCTCTGCTGATGGGTAGCTAACGCTAGTGTGAGTAGGAGGCTGCTGCAGTACAGTTAGACAGTATAGCAGCATCAGACTGTCATCTCCAATTAAATCTCAGCATGTATAGATCTAACAGTTAGCTATTAGGATATAGCATATTTACAGGCAACACTCAGGCTAACGATACCTGGTGATTCAATCAAATATGTATAGATGTCATGGCAAATGCCTGGGAGGTGTGTGTTTAATAATGTATGGCTGTAAAGCTATATAGGCTTACGGACTTTAAACTTTTTTAATTAAGTCATGGAAATGGAATAAAATCTTTTGGAATAGTTTTTTTCTATTTTACTGGTCATAGCTGAGCTTTATTTGCACATACATATGCATGTAAAAGACATAAAAAGAAGATTAAAAAGTTTAACCACTATGCAGGAGAGGTCAGAGGCCAAAAAAATAGCTTATGGAGATAACCTCCCCTATTGAATAAATATAATAATTAATTAAAAGAAAAGTATGAAAACAAAGATTGCATTATTGATCAAGATTTCAAGACTGAGCAGTAACACAAAGTGGATAAAAAATGTACAAATGACAAAAAAATCTGTACTTACAATCTGAAATGCATAACAAACGAGTCAATCAAGTCTTCGCAGATAAGAGTCCTTATTCCAATGTTTTTTTAAATAACAATAATGTAGATATTGACTGAAGTGATGGAAGTAGGTTCTCTCTTTCAAAGAGATGAACCTCTGTGTGTCAGTGGATATAGATTAAGGGAAATCCAGCAATACAGAAGACAAAAGTCTTTAGTGTCCTGTGGGAACCCTGTCTCTAGTAAGTTATCAGTTGTCTTAGTTACTAAACCTCAGTTCATCATGCTGCAGGGGATCATAATGTGGATAAAAATGGTCTATGGAGAGATGGAAAGTGGGTAGCGGCTGGGTGGATCATACTAGACGCATCATTGCTGCTCAGTGTAAAAGTTTGCTTTATGACCGGAAAACACAGAAAGGACAAATTCTGCCTATGTGATCTGATTGTTTGCTGTTGTGTGTACGGATTGTTCCACAGCTCTGCCACCAATTACTTACAGGCTTGTTAGCCGGCACCACAGCTGTGATGCTCACCTCCCCTCCAGACATAGTGGGATGCTTATAGCTTCAACAGAAACGTGGGCTATTATCTGCTGTTATGTTGTCAGACATCCACTGGTATGCTTGTAGGGCTCACACCCCGAAGCACACTAGCGCTGTTAGCTGAATTGTTAGTTTAACTTGAAATGATAAGGAAATTGTTTTACAAATGGCTGTATTTGTCTGTGTGTGTGTGCGTGTGTGCGTGTGTGTGTGTGTATGTTCCTTTAGCATGCTTTGGAAAGTAAAGTATTGCTATCGGCAAAGCGGGGGGGCAAAGGTCTGTGGGAGTGCTTGTGATGGCTGCTGCTTTTTTATCCTCCTCAGTCAAGATTTTATCTAGTTAGTTGGCTGACTGTATTTCAGCTGACTGCTCAATTATCATTTCAAAGCTCAAGAGGGGCAAAATGTCCAATTGTTTTAATCCACTTTAGTTTGTCACTAGTTGTCAATTAGTGTAATTGCAATAACATCAGCAGCAGCTATATGATGGTGTTTCTCTGTCATCTCCTGCAAAAACTGTTTTATTTTCGTCACACACTTTGTGATAGATTTATTAACTTGGGTGCATTGCCTTTAACCCTTTAAAACCTGGGTCGACATCACCTTTGTTGTTCTGCATTCAGACTTCTTTCACATGCATTGAAACCTTCAAAATCTGGGCAAATTGGCCGGCAAATTGCAAGAAATTAGTGGATTTGGAACATCCTTTTTAAAGAAAGGGAAAAATGTTCAAAAAACTATATTTATAATTATCATGACTATATACTGAAAATTATTTTACAGAATTATTATTTCAAGCATTTTAGGTAATTTTATTGTTTGTTTTTTCTTCTCTTTTACCTTTTTTTCACAATTTTCAGGTAATTTAATTGCAATTTAATTTTTTTGCCAATTTTTTTTTAAGTTGCTTATTGCCTATTACCTAGGTTTTTGAAAGAAATCAAACCTATTTGCTCAGGTCTCAAAGGGTTAAAGATGTCTGATAAGCTCCGCTAAATGTTGAGGAATTTGTTGAAATGCAAACATCAGTAAACTTTGAGGAAAAGATGGAGAAGATGCTAACCACCAGCCAAACTAGCATCTTGCTAGCCATTGTACAGCCGTTTGATAATTGACCTCCATGCAGCATCAGTTTCCAACGAGACATCAGGAACTGTAATATCCTTTGTTTCACTGAAACTTGGCTGAATACTGGACAGTGCCATTCAACCAGGTGACACTTTGGCAAGATAAGAGAAAGTGTATGTCTTATGGTGACTGTTGTGACAGTGGGAATGTGAGGTGCCGTCCTGTTCCTTCTTGCACCATGCACAAGAGAAATAAATACTCTGGATTCATGCTATACCCTATCCACCCTATTCAGAGGTGGCTGCAGAACGCCACTGCTTGTGTTTGTAAGGACCTACCGTGCTTGTTTAGATTGAGATACAATCCGTGAACAAAATACGACACATGCTCCAGTGACAAGAGAGATGGAGCCAATCAGAGTGTGGAGCACGTTTCTGCACACCACTGTTGGCATCACCAATGACACCAATGAATTCATTGAGTCTGTGGTGGGTTTAATTTGTTAAGACAAAGAAAAAGCAACTGTACCCGAAACTACTTTGAAATCATTCCGCAACCAGAAACCATAGATTATCAGAATAAATCTGGATACCACAAACAAATCCACTGCAGCCAGTCTGTTAACATGGACAATTATAAAGCGGCAGTCTACAATGTAGGAAGGAGCAAAAAAAAAGGGCTGAATTACAATGCACAAGTTGAAGGAGCTGACAGGATCCCATTTCACTGAAGTCGTACTGTTTATGCTTCCATGTTACAAATAAATCATCGACTGATGTCACAGATCTGCTGATACAGGGTAAGAAAAGTTTTAAATCTGAGAGGTGTAAGTCGAGGTTCATGTGATGTGTAGAAAATTTTCCCTTGCACCTTAATAAAACTATCCAACAAAAAACTTTATCTTCTTCCAACCTATATATGGAATTCAGGAGTAATGTGCTAGAAAGCTTACTATTTAATTTCCAGTGTCTTGTTAATGATTCCAGTTAATATAATCACCCTATACTCTCAGCACTCTTGTATGCATCTCATGTAACACTTTATATATCTAGTGCATTTATACCTTGATTGTTTATTCTGCATTGTATTTGTTATTTATTTTATTCTATACATTTTGTACATTACTCTGCACTTAACTGATTTTTTTGCAATTCTAATAAGATGCTAACCTTGATTTCTTAGTCTCATGGATATTTTATAGGAATTCCGAATACAGCCGTGGAGGCGAGGCTTCGGAGGCTATAAGAGCTGCTCATTGGCATATGAAGCAGAAAAAGCTCTTTTTGTAGGATTGTTTAAAATACCCAGATCTACTGGCCCATAGAGCATGTGTACTAGAGACTCAAGGCAACCAAGCGAGGCCATGTGTGCCTGAGCGGGTAACTTCTGCCAGCGTAGCGACTGACTTCTGGATTAACACCTTGCTAGTTTGAATGGCGGTCTAAAAATTTAGATCATTTAGACTTTAGACATGGCTCTTTTAGACTTTCCACATGTTATCAAACTGGCTGGTTTAAATCTAGATAGTGAAATGAGTCATTTCGTCGGAGGTTTTGACACTCACAAAAAATTATTTACTAATTTTATAGATGTCTCTTTCCAAATGTAAGTCAATGGAGAAAAAGCCTTTCTGGGCCAGTTTGCATCACGTGACCGACCCGGATTCCACTTTTGGATGCTATGTAAAATTTGCATCAGAGCCTGGCGCTCTTCCTGGGGGCTTGCTTAGTCTTTGTACATGAACTCTGTGCAATAACAGCCAAGTTGAATCAAATCTAACCTGAAAAAGAATGAACTATGTATGAGCCACTGATCAAATAGAAATGTCAAAATTTACCCTGCAAAACAAAACGAACAAGGAAAGAGTCATCCTTCTACTTACCACGTCCTTAGTCTTCCCAGTTATTAAGTTGGTATTTTTTGAATTCTATTAAGCCATATTTATCATTTTTACAGTACATCTAATAACTGTCTAATAATAAATAGTTGCTGTACTGTCAAATCCACAGTGAAATAACACAACTATTGAATTCTAAGAAGCTTCTGGCCACTTATTGAGCCCACGCACTATATAGTTGGCTCCCAACAGCTCTCACCAACCAACTGTTACTTTAGTTCAGAGTCTTTTTGTCTGCAAAACATTCCTGTTATTTTACTGAATTCAACTCATGGTTTGATGAATTTCTTCTGCCCCGAATTGCATTCTTCCTTTACCTGCATCAGCCTCCAAAAAGGCACTCCTCTGATCCACTGAGAATTGCTAGAGGCACTGCATCCTCCCACTGAAAGACACGACTACATGGCTGTGCTGAATGGCATATGTTCAAATGTGGAATTTAAATGAAAGCAATATACTTGACAATGTGTTTGTAAAGACTAAGCTGCATGCATGTTTACAGCATTGCAATTAAATACATGCATGTGCACAGCCATATTTTCTATGCACTGCTATACCCCCTTTTTTTGTTGCAATAATTTGTACTCTTCAAAGCCTCACAGAAGAACGGGAGGCAAAAACATCATGCTTTATCTCCCCTCATAACTGGAATCCATTAGAATTTGACACACAAGTGAATTTTCATTGTTCAGTTACACTAACTACACTATTTTATTAAATAAACTGATTAAGTATATGCCGAGAATCTGCTGCCTGTGGCGTTTGTCTTTTAACTAGGAACCATTAGATTAAATAGCCACATTACCATCTGGTGTGTGGATTAAATGCATGTGTTGGAGTTGTCTTATCAGCAGTGACAGCCGACCAAAAGATGGCACATCCCCTACAAGCCAGCAGGCTTCAGTCAGAGTCAGCAAACTTAATGCTTTTAATTACAGCTAGTGCGGTGCCAGTTCAAAACGTGCCTGTTCAGAATGGGCCGTTTGCTTGGCCTTCAGCAGGCCCCCATGGGGTTTACCCTTGGGCCCGCCCGCAGAGCTGCCTCACCTCCAAACAAACCCACTATCGCTAGTTAAATTCAACATAGATTTAAACAAAACTAGCACTCGGCAGGCAGAACAGGAGTGTGTTCAGGGCTTGGATATAGGCTATAGTCAAAGGTCTTTTTTTAATGCAAACATATTTAACCACCATTCAGCCACTGAATCTTGAGTGGCAAATGGAGCGATCCCCACCTATTCACACAAGTGGCACATGACCACAGACAGAAAAACAGATTGTTGAAGCTACTGACATTACAAAAAAAAGTACCCTCTGTATAGCCATCATGAACAGGGAAATTAGCTGCTAGAGACCAAAACTGTTTTTGTATTAGGCTGTAAACATGTTTATTTCTACCCTAAAATTGGGCATTTTCACATGGGGGTCTCATTTTATATCGTGTCATGCCAACCAGAGCTAAAAACGACCAGTCTGGTATGTACAGAGGTCTGTGTGGTTAAAGTATAACAGCCTGGTGTCATTTTCGGGCTATTTAATTAGAGTAATAATAGCAAAGAGCTAGGTGTAATGGCACTGCACTTGGTGCATGGCAAGTCTCTACTGGATCGGTCATCTAACACCAGGAGCCTTTCAAAAGCAGAGCATTTGTAGATCTGCAGATATTGTTGATTTGGTCATTTTTCTTTAATATTTGGGCTTCCACCATAAATAAATAGGCTGTGTAGTGTATCTGTTTTTGTCCGTGTTATAACTGTTTCCTATACTTTGTTGTGCTTAAGTCTAAACTCAAAGTTAATAATATTTAGAGTTCAATAACAAGTGACATGAATCAAAGTTTTTAGGCTGTTACTCTTGTTAAAAATACATTAATCCTTATAATTTTTCATATCTTTATTTACTTGTAGCCTGTTTATATTTTTATGTAAATGTTTATTTGGAATATTGACTGTAATGCTCAGTTCCACATCCATCCAAGCTCAGTTTGCTCTGTGCAGTGTGTTGCAACTTCATCAAAAATACTACACACTTATTTTTAGCGGAGCAGGGTGGATAGACGTTTCCGTCAGGCTTCTGAAGCACGCCGCAGTGCCTAAAGAGCAATCACAGGCGCTGTCTACAATGGCCAGGATCATATCCGGTGGCCATGTCACAGCCAAAATGTGGCGTAGTTGCATCCGGTGAAATCCAAGGCTAATATCGACCTGCTGCTCAGAGTAAACTTTGTCAGCTGCTCCTCTGGCAGCAGCGCAGGCAGCGTCTCTCCCTCCCTCTTCTCTCTTATCGTGCGCACGCCAGCAGGAGTGAGTGAATGTGCTTAGTTTGCTACCTGAAGAGCCATTTATCTAAAACAGCTTCAGAATCAACAATGTGCTTCATAGAATGTGGTAACAGAAGCATTCATTCTGAAAATAAGATTGCTGATGTTTAAAATGTTTGTGTTTGCTACAATGTAACGTCTCCAGTCTCTCTTTCTTCATCTGTTGTTGAATGTACCGTAAGTACGTTCAACAACAGATGTGTAAACCGCAGATCCCTAACTTTCATAGGTGAGGACATACTGCTGCTGCACAGAGAGCAGGTCGCTTATTTATTCAGAATTTATTAATACTGAACATGTTGCATGTCCAAATTGCACAAAATTCAACACTGCACTTCTTTGGGTCCAAGGATTTAAAAAAAAAAATATTGTCATCATGTGAGTCATGCAGTGGATGCTATTAACTGAGCATTGCTCCGAATTCCACCTCTATTTAACTCAACATACAAAACTAAAAAAGGGCACATGTTAATGTGCTCTAAAACACATGAAACAAAAGAGATTAAAGACTGATTAGTTGAGCTGCCAGTCAAGAGCTCACACAAGGGAGAGCTTCCATGTTGTGAAATATGTGTGTGCATGTCATGTTCTCGAGAGAGGAATGCATCAAAGCATCCTACCAAATTGCCAATTCCTGCCTGATATTTGCCATTTATATTCTAGACTCCACTGTCCAGTCCAACAGATGGCATCAACTCGCTGTGAGAGGAGGGGGCAGTATGAAAACTGAAAGGTTGGCTGCACAAATGGCAAGTACTTAAACCTGCATTCATTGATTTTTGTGGCCACTCGGGAGGGCAGCCCAACAAGATGTGAAAAAAAAAAATTGGCATATAATTTTAGGTTGAAAGATTCAAATGTTGATATGCACATGAAAGCCAAACTGCCAGTGTTTAATTTGACCCCACAGTTATTTAATATTGTTTCAATTTAAATATATATATATATATATATATATATAATCAGTGAAATCAGTTTATATAAAGCCCATTATCACAAATCACAATTTTCCTCAGAGAGACGGTCATTTTTGGCATTTGCAGCGTTTTCATAAGTGTTTGTAACACCAAACCAATGTTTTTTTACCAACACATTGCTGTTTCCCAGCCGCATTTGAGCCACTAAACCTGGTTCTTTTTCACCAACTGTCCCTGCTTTTTCTTCAGCTTCTGTGCCACCAAATGTCAGCGTTTTAAGCTAAAACATCACCTTTTACTAAGTGTAACCATGTGCTTTTTGTGCCTAAAACCTAAGCACATATTCATGACAATGTTGTTGAGAATTGTAAATTTTTTATCTGCTACAAAATACGACAAACATTTTTTTGGGCAATTGGATTGTTTCCTAACCACGAATATCTTTCAGTAACAAAGTTACAACTCAATTTTGATCATGCATCTTGCAACATTTGAAAGCCTTTGATGTCTGCCCTCTCAGAGTACATGGTATGGATAAGCAAACAAGCTTTCATGCAACAGATCCAAACACTGGAGATATTGGTTTGTGAGTAAGGAGTGATGCTAGACTTGCTCACATTAATGCGTGAGATTGACAACTTTTTATGTGTTTAAAAAAATAAGGTAAAAATTAAGATAAAGAGTGCAAGCCTCCTGGTATATTTCTTGGTATATTGCTTATTCTACTTATCAAGAACTTTTTTAGACCCTGCAGTGACTCTTCTAGTCATGTAAGCAACTGCTTTGCAGTCACTGAAAACTTACAGCGACATAAACAGAGAAAGTGTCCTTCACAGACCTTATTACTTCAGCTAAGATTCTCAAGTTTTCAAATGACAAGGCAAAGTGTCGCCTTCCCCTTAAAAAGCTTGTCATGAGTCCAGATCACTACAGATAACTACTGCATCAAGTTGCAGGGAAGTGAGGAATTGTGTGTGTAAATCGGCAGATAAAAGGAGCAGCCAGTTTTGAAAGTGTTTTCACCAGACAGCAGGACAGATTTTTTGTTTTTTTTTCCCCAGCTCTGAAACTCGTTCTCCGCCAAGTTGCTTCAAATGATCGAAAATGTCCCTCAAAAAAAAAAAACCTTGGCTGCAAATGCATCACTCTGCCAAAGCAACACATCCACTACCTGTCAACTGTGGATGCTTATTAGTGACAGAACTATTAAGCATGTCCGTAACAAATTTTAATTGACATCAGCCTTCACGTCAAGATTTGAGAGAAGGGACAGATTAGTAAACACAGATCAAGTTTTGACAGAGTGTGAGGACCAATTGTGGATGTAATTTATGAGTTGCGAAAGAAATTGAGGCAAGTTGTAATTTTTTTTTCCCCTGCCAGCTATCTTCAAAGCTGCACATTGCATAGTGCAAGTTTGGCAGTTTGTGTCCCCCCACATGAAAACTCTGTGAGAGAGAGGAGTAAAATCCACTGGAGTTGACCTTGAAGTGTCACCCTATTACACTCCTCGTTTTAAAGTAACGTCAGACTCCGTGCTCAAGTGTTTTTGTCAATAAGAAATGATCCCTACAGCCAGGTGTACATGTCCTGTTGAAACCAAAGGTTGTTGGTGAGCACCTCTTCAGATGCTCAAGTGCTCAAAAACTGACAAAAAAAGGTGCTGCTCATATTAGTTTGTGTTTTTTTGCTTCGTCAGTTCTCAGGCAAACTTCACCTCCAGTCGCACTGTCCATAAATTTCAAACACAGGGTGAGGGATTGCCTAACAGCCAGTGCAACCGTTACACCGTTATTGCTTACATTCACCATGTTAATTTAAGCGTACACGATTATAAAGCTGGAAATAAAGAAGAAATGTAAAGAGTCGAGAGGACGGGGGAACAGGAAGCGCAGGATTAGGAGCATAGCAATGAACACAAAGAGAGCTGGAGGACAAGAATAAATGAGAGGAGCAGAGCAACACAAAAGGAGAGGAGAGGATGGAGGAGAGAATTAAGAGTAAAAGGCCAAAAGGAACGATACAATGTGGAAAATAAACCAGGAGGAAACAAAAGAGAGAAGAGAGGAAATATTTTTAAAAAAAAAGGTGAGCAGGAGCAGAATAATACAATTATTACAATGAGAGGAGGGTGGGAGAGGTGTGAAGACAAACAACCAGCGTGTCTAAAGAAGTGTGAATAACAAAAGGTAAAAATTAGAGAGGAGAAGCATCAGGACATAAGAGAAATGAAAGGAAGTTGGAGATAATTTTAAGGGGATAGGGAACAAAGATTAAGAAAATTAAACTGTGAAAATGGAGGAACAAAAAACCTGTAAGTGGTGGAAAAATTGTAGCGATTAATCGATTTTTTTGCCAAACAGCTGTATCAGCCGATATCCACTTTGTTGACTGCCGTCGGCCTATCTGCAGATAAGATGACATTTACCGATAGCAGTGGCCGATGTTTCTCTGTTGTGTCACAAGCAAGGGACATTTTGAGACAACTCTTTTGTCTGTGCAGCTTGACAATTATTATTGAGCAGGATTTTATACTTTTGCGAAATGGTCTTGTTGTTTATCCATATTGTATGGCTGGTAGGAGAAGTTTGACTTTTGGGCTTTATGGCAGATAGCCTTGACATTTTAACAAAAGGGTCATCATCAAACTCAGGAGATGACTTCATCCTTAATCCAAATGTTTCACCTATCATCCAAGAGGCTTCGTAACTTCTAACTGACTGGTGGGGAGTTGCAGGCTTTAAACCTTGTGTGGGTGTGAACCCCTAGTTTCAGAGTTATTAGGGTCACATATGGCTATCATGTGGGTCATTAGGGTGAGATGGGTCTGGGTGTGAATGGGTGCTGAGCTGTGTGGGGAAGGGAGGACTGCATTGTAAGTGGGTGATTAGTGGAGTCGTAGACGTCCTCTTCTGTATAATAATCGTCATTCCATTTCGACATATAGATGGCTTCTTTCACGCCTCTTTCAAACCATCTGTTTTCTCTGGCCAAGATGTGTACATTGCTATCATCAAAGGGAATATCCTTCCTCCTTGAGATGTAAATGGTTTTATGAGTCTTGACTTGAGGAGCTGGCCTTCCTGTGCTGCGCCATGCACCTGTGGAGTGCTTGCTTAGTTTAACCAATGTACAAATCTGTACACTCCTGGCTGCCAGGAAAGTAGCCAGCTGTTGCATTTGGAGACAGGAATAGAACCGGATGCAACAGCTGATGGTGATTAAGCACCAAGCAAATCAGAAGAAGCCATATGCAAAACAAATAGTTTGCTCCCTCTTTTGTTTTTAATGTAACCTGTTAATAAGATAAGCGTCAACCTGAGCATCCTGATATTTGTGCTGGAACTTAAGTTTCCTTTAACTAGAGGTTTCATTTGAATAATGTCATTTTTGTCAAGAAAGTAGAAAAATTAGTTGATGTTTTCACAGCAATATAAAATGGATATTAGAGAGTGAAATATGTTATATAACATCATAAAAAGGCTTATGAAACAGTTTTCTGGGTTAAAAGATGTTATTTTTCAAGTAAAAGAAGGTTAAATCCATGGTTGAATCATAAATTTGTATGATGTAAATTGTGCTAATTCAGTTATAGCGTAATGAAGGGCTGGCTGATTACAAAACATTCCATTGTTCATCATTATTCATGAGATTTCTTTGCTTCCCTGGAACAAAAGGGTAAAAAAAAACACCACCACCAAATAAACTTAGGCTTTCCCACACATTCATTTGTGGCAGCTAGCGCATTGGCCCATTTTAGGTGCTGGACCGTTCATTAGGAGAACTATTGTAATGCATACATTATTCAGTTCTTCATTGCACCACATTCTGGGAGCCCAGAGTGTATTCTGGACACAGATGGAGCAACAGAATGTCATACACAGTGAAAGTGAAACTTAACCGCTCAAAGGCTGAGTCAAATAGTTTGCATTCTCTCATCTCTGCATCAGCTGCTCCTCTCATCCATTGATCTGATCTGATCAGCTCTGATTGGATTGACTGATCAATTATCCAGCCTGTGACACAAATTTCTAAACCTCTGCTTACGAACAAATTTATAAATAGTTGTGCCTGTGGTGTGTTCACAGTCCCACCAAAACCTGAGATTATAGCAAGGGGACACAGAATGATTAAGAAACAAAACAAAACAAATAAAGAACTGTGAATGTCATTATGAGCAAGTCGTAGTGCACACATGGTAAGTAGAAATGAGCCTCTCAACATTCATACTCTACTTTAAGGCGGGAGATTACTCCACCAAGTTTTAAAACACAATTTAGGAGTCTTATGTCCAAAGTTCTTGCATCAATCATTGCAGAAAATTGCATTTTCTCATTTTTCTTTTTTTCTGCTGTTAGAACACAGAAGTGATAAGAATGCCAGCTCACATATTGTGTAAAAAACCAGTGTCCCCTTTGTTCCGTTTTATTTATTTAATTTATGTCTAGATAATGACATAACACTGCTGTAATAATGGGCAATTGAAATGCATAGAGAGTGGCTTTGCTATTGTCATCTTAATTTGTATTCTTCTCCTACTTTATAACCTCACATAATAGTATGCTGTCAGTTGCAACCTTGTCCTACTGACTGATGTTTTCATGTCCTTTTTTTCCAATCCAAAAAGGTATAACTTTGAAGGTACCACTGCTGTAGCGGTGAGATTACTGTGAGCTTGTCCAATTGGCCACACATAAAAGATGATGACATATCAACAACGCATGTCACTGAAAAGGCCAAAATATGCTCTCACAGTGTGTGGATGTGTGAATCATATCCTGTGTCCAAGTAGATTTAGATTCTTTTCTGATAAAAGAAAAAAAAATGTCAAAAGGATTTGGAGCACTTTTGTGAGTTCAGACATTTTCTTCCACTTTTGTGACAGTTGGTTTGGATAGATGTGCGCAGGTAAAAAATATCTTTGTCTGGAATTGAATGGCAAGGTTTGTGCATCAAAGCTGTGGATGTGTTAATCATTGGTGTGCGTGCTAAGAATGATTGACCCATCATTTGTAATGCGCTAGCCGTGGATATTCACCGAATGCCAGAATGTCCATTTTAAGCCTTTTCATCTTTCTGGTAATGCGAACAGACTTTGATATCATGGCTGATACAAGGCTTGATAGGCTCAAACATCAGCGCTTGTAACTCCAAGTTAGCATGCCACTCCATGTGTATCTGTCCTGGTCGGAAGTTCTTAATTACGGGCCTCGGAGGTTGCTGAAAGGCAGCATAAAGTACCCACTATTCTGTCTTCTCTGAAGCTGTAGGCCATGTCTGCTGGTTGAATTAATGATTGGGCTCACGCATAGAAGCGAATCAGGCTCACCCAAAGGGTACACTGGCCTGTCAGCTGGAATAATGACTGGAGCGTAGCAGATCACTAATGAGAACAGTAAACGGTCAATTGTTCCATAGTATGGCCAGAAGAGAAAAGAAGTTGTGCTGCAGCCTGGTTAGATTGGAGCACAGACTTCACATGGTAAGAACACCAGCTTCAGTTTGTTACAGAAAAGCAGTTTACTTTGTGAAAAAGCATGGAGACAATTCAGGGTAACACTTAATTCAGATAGTGCAACTGCAAACAGTTTATAGAGTATTTGTTACATTTCAACAGCTTGCTAGTTGAGATTCCACCATTCAACTGTTGTAATTTCTCTATAGATATTAGTCTGTAAATATATGGCAATTCACTGCATATTCTAAAAAATAACAATTTGAACTATGAGAACATGTGGGTGTGTGCATGAATCGTCACACATCCTTCATTGATATTGTCTTAAACAAATAGAGAAGAACGCAAAACAGTTGACTTGTCGAATCTCAACTAAGATTTTGAAATGTTACAAATACTCTATAAGCTATCTGTAGGTGTACTATTGGGCACAGGTGTTTGTTATGTAGAAAAAGGAGAAAAGTAAAACACCCAAACATTGCATTAAAATTTTTAGTAATGACTTGTGGGTTGAGAACACGTCACACTCCAGCAAGCTAGTATTTGAATAAAAGAAGAGAAGCAAACAATCTGGACTGATACATAACAACAAATATAGACAAAGGAAAATATTGAGTTTTCATTTAATGGATTAATTAAATAGTGAACATTTTTGTACAGAAATTTTTATAGTTAGAAACAGAATAGAAAAAACGTAAACAAAGAGGAAATCTGCTGCAGGGAACTTGTATCTATTCAGAGAGATGAAGGTTTTGATAATGAACATAAAAGGAAATATGGTAACACTTTAGTTACCATATATTACATTTAGTGGCATCCAGCGGTGAGTCTGAAGAACTGAAACTTGTCCCGTGAGCCAAGCTATGTGGGGCCATGTGAAAAGGCAAATGGCCCTGTCTAGAGCCAGTTTTTCTTTTGTTTGTTTTGGGCTGCTTTAGAAACAACATGGCAGACTCAGAGGAAGAGGACATGCTCTGTATGTAGATATAAACCCCTCTTTCTAATTCAAACTGCCATAAAGGTAATGAAAACACATTATTTCTTAACTTCAGGTGATTATAAGATAAAAAATATATATAGTTTTGTATATTGTGTAGAATTTCTACCAATAGATGCAGCTAAATCCTACACACTGGACCTTTAAGCCCACATATTTACTATTAATGAGTTTCTTATTAGCATTCACATTAGTAGCTTATTGGCTCTTAATTAGTCATTTTAGGGCACGTATTAGTTTTTATCTCAATAGCTTCTTAATTACTGCTTATTTATAGGAAGTAAGGACGTTGTTGTGCATGAATTTCCATCTTAATATGCTTTGCTCAGTATGTGCCTTTTGAGGAGGTAGTACCACAGGAACTTGACCTTAATAAGACTTCAAAATATGGTCTGTTTGTATGTAACACAACACATAGTTAAAATGTTAAAAAATTCCAAATAACTTTCAATTGAGTCTAACTCACATTATGTTCCTTATTCTAAAGTGAGATCTTGCACATAACTACTTCCCCTAGTAGTTTTAACCCACGCAAGTTCCCTATTCTAAAGTTGCCTCCTCTTGACTCTTAAATCCAGCACACAACTAACAGACCCTCTTCTGAAGTGATGGGTTGCACCTTGAAAAAAATGGAGGTCTTTTGAAATGCACAGGTTTCATTTCCATTCAGTGGTAGCACAACAAAGTCAGCACAAGCAGAGCTATCTCCTATATTGATGGACCTCTTTAGAGATTTTCAAACATACCTGTAAAAAATGTACTGTCTTGTCACTACCAGACAAGGGTCTGGTAAAGGCAGTTGTTGTGTGCTGTTATAGATTTGCAAGTGTGAAGAGGAGGCAACCTTAGAATGAGGAAGCTGTGTGGGTTAATAAGTGTCAGACAAGCAAATCAGTTGTTAGCAACACCTCACTTTATAATTGGCAACATATCCTCAGGTAGAAAGACTTAATGCAGATTGGTCTGGACACTGTTAACCTTTTAGTTTTGTGTCTTGTTATAAAATAATTGACCATATTTGTTTTTTAGGGAGAATGACTATTGTTATGGTACTACCACTCTAAAGGGCCAATACTAAGCAAAGAAGCTCCTAATTCACAGACAACAATTTCCTGACTTGATATTAATAAGCAGTTATTAGGAGGTTATTGAGGGTAGACTCTTAGTCAACCCTTAAAAACCTGAATAAATTGGATGGATATCTTTCCAAAAAATCTGGGAAAAAGGGCAATTTGCACCTTGACAAGAAATGACCCCAAAAATTAACAAAAAAATATAAAAAGTACAAGAAAAGCACTGTAAAATTAGTTTTAAAAAGACAATTAAAAAAAACAAACGATGAAATTATTATTTGAAGAAAAAACTTAATAATAATAATTTGTCAAATAATTTTCGATATTATTATGAAAATTCTGACTATAGCTCTCTGGAAAATTTTCCTTAGCTCTTAAAAAAATAATGATCTAAATCAGTTAATTTCTTGCAGTTTATGCTACATTTCTTGCTCAGTTTCTCATTGTTTTTTGTTGGTTTTTTTTGTTACCATGTTTTTTAAAGAAATTGCACCTATGTGCTCAGGGTTCAAAGGGTTAATGGCCTCGTAGATGTAACATATAGTCATGAAGCACGAGGCAGGTGAGACATTAGTAAGTGCTTTATAATGACTAACAAAGAGACAACATGCTACTAATATGCATGCTTATAAGAAACTAGGTAATGGTGAATATGTGTATCTTCATATGAAGTGTTACCAAAAAGACTAACATTATCCAGTCAAGCAATCTGAAATAAAAAAAGACAATGTAAATGTTAACACAGAGGGATCACTACATGCAGCCACTACGCTAATTCATTTCTTAAACATCCTTACAGTATATGGCTTGCACTTTGCTCTGATTATCACGCCCAAAACACAGCATCTAGTGTGTATGTATGAACAGAAATGTTGCTGACATTTCCTTTTTTTCAACCGTGGAATGACTTATTCACTGTGCCAGGTGTTCCTTGTCCCTGCTCACTCTCACTGTTGGCCTATGGAGGGTAGGAACATTCATGTAGAAATGGAGTCGCATTAGCCTCTTATTTTCATCTGACTGTGAGAAGCTCGACTGGGAGGACCTAATCCACACAGAGTTATTCTCCCCTGAAGACCCCACTCTGTTCAACCAGTAGGAGTACTGAGTGCAGTAAAGAGGATGTGATCCCTCGCTGATTTCCCACATATGTATGCTGCAAGTTGTTTAAGATAAGGCCAAGCTAGAGGTAACATCTGAAACACACTGCATGCCGAACTGCTGTGTCTTGCACGCTTGGGGTGTTCACACTGGCAGCGTTGTTGCTGCAACACTGCTGCAGAGCTGCCTGCTGCTATGGGTACTGTGTGTCCACAATTAAAAGCATATATTCCACATCCCGGTCGTGCAAATATTTCACTTTAAAATGTCTTGTGTCATTAACTGTTAGGATTCTGTCATGAGAAACGTTGTCAGGGGGCTTTTATTTTGAAGTGGAAGCAGGTTAAGGTTCAGTAAAACAGATGTATTTGTATATCCTCATGTCTTATGCAGTGTGTCCGAGGTGTAATTCTGCTGGGGACTGAACTGGGGTTTATGTCGAGCAGAGAAGAAAACAAGACTAAAGGGCCATAAACACCAAGAACATTACTATAACTATAATCATTTCATAGTTGTTTATTGTTCAGCAGTGTGAATGCTCACATCATTATTGTTGTACTTGTATTTAGACAGCACATGCTTTGAGCTAAATGCTAACATGCTCACAATAACAATGCCAAGCTCTTGATACTGATGTTCAGTTTGCTTGTCATGGATATGTTTACCTTCTAACCATCATAAGCAAGTTCAGCTGCTACACTTCCACAGATGTTCTCCTTAAATTTGTTGTCTTCATTATTTTAATTTGTCAAAGAGGACACTATTTTGCAAGATATTGTTTTGTGACAGTATGAAGAGAATGTTGACAGTCGATACATTTACATTCACAGTTTAGTCAAGCTACGGTTGTAGCACAATTAGGCCATTTAATTGGACTACTTACTTGTCCCGGAATACAAGCACTGGTCCAAATTTCATTTATTGATGGAAATATGTCCGACTATGCCCTCTTTCAGCTCGTTACTATTGGACTATAGTGCGACTTCAAGAAATTCAACTTAGTACAATTGCAGTTGGACTGACATGTTTACATGTATTTCAACAGGCCAGTTTAATCAGACTAACACAATAATTTAACTTTTTCTAACATCATGTAATTGAACTAGCTGATGCCCAAGAAAAACTTTTGGTCAGCAAGCTAAAGTCATTATTTTATTAATATTATGTAGATGAAATATCAAAGAATCCTCTGAGTTATTAAGATTCATCCTCGGAGACTAAGAATGTCTGACTAAAACTATAAGCTTTGACAATCCGTCCAATAGTTACAGACATCTTAGTCTAGACATTAGTGGTGGACTATCAGATTGACATTTCCATCTGTGGAGCCATCTTGATTATTTCTCTAACAGATGGAAAAAAAAACAGCTACTTAAGTGGTAGTTGCTGCTTCAATCATATCGCACTGGACTGGAAGTGCTGTGAAATAATAGAAGTCTGGAAAAATAAGGAGAAGAGACCTGCGAGAACCAGGGAAGAGAAGTCGTGTGAAAACCAACAGATTGTTAAATAGCTGCCGCGCTAAGTGGAGAGTTCCGGAAATGTAGCTTTATGATGCATCTTTTAATTGTGAATCTCTCTTATCTGTTCACTTAAGCTGCTAATCCAACCTGACTGTACTTTCTGCCTGCACCTGTGTCAGACACAACATTCCTGCATATTTTACACCTTCCTTCCTCTGACATAAAATTTCAAACACAATTTCCTCGGTGGCATCGGTCAGCATGTAATAAATAAGGTGGGCTGGCTGTTGGTATGGATTTCCATTCCTTGCTCCCATATTTTTTGCTTCTTTACAGGAATGCCTCAACGTAGGCTGCATATTGCATCAGACCAAACATCCAATTTTCTTTGGTGCTGCCTTTCTTCTATTTCACAGGGCAGAGCCTTGTTGGTCCGTTGGCATATATAAGAAGACAAACACAATTTGGCTTATTAAGCGCTTAAATGTGGGCTGCACATCCTCAGTAAATATCCCCATTAGTGTTGATTTTTAACTGCTTGTGGGGCTACCATTCCAGGATTTCACCAGCAATAATAATTTACCAGTAAAACTTCAGTTGAAGACAGATCTTAGTCAGACCGATAATCAGTCAGCCAACCATGAAGGCTGTGGAAAAAGACCTTCAGTTTCAGCCTACATGTGCTACTCTCAATTTGTTGTCTGATGGCAACACAAATGATAGAACTTGTCACTAATTGTATAATTTGCTACGAAATTATCAGCATTTGTAGATTAGATGGAGTGAAAACAACAAATGTTTTCGGCTGATTCAAGTGTTAAACGGGCAAGTCTGATTCAGTTTTATTGTGAGTCGTGTCGTGCTTAAGAGAGACGCTCTGGGTTGTTTTGAACAAGCATACAGTGAATGCGAGACTCTTAAAGAAAGGTTCTCATTTTATCAGTCCTTATGAGACTGGTCCTGTTAGGCAAACCTTGCTGCTCTTTCATGCCTTGCTCATATCACCATGGCAACACACCAGCCCCTGCAGGCGTCTGCCAAATTGACAGTGTAAAACAGAGCGCACACATCCACCCATTCATCCAACCCCCACTCTTTCTTTAGCACAGAGACACTGGTTATATAGTTAATTAGTTTATGTATACGTATCATGCTGATCATTTATCAGCTGGTACAAACTGTCATATAGAGGCTGCAAAATCAATGACAGCTTTGTTTCTTTTTTCAAGGATTCATTCGTTGGAATTCAAGAGAAGTAAATTGCGATAGGTGCTGCTGACCAAAAGCCTTACAGGTTGAGATAGAATCAGGCGTAGGAGCAGGATCACAGTGTAGGAGGATTTAATAGACCCTTACCTGCAGGGTATACAGACATTTTCAACAATTGAGCTGTGATGTTAGTAAGCTGTTAGAAAGCTGGAGATGACACACACACTGTGACAGTTCACCACTGTCTCTCTACATAAAGACCATCCATGTACTTTCAGCACGCAGCATGCATCAATAGATACGCCACCAATCTATTATTTTTGACATTTTGCATTTAGATGAAAGGGCAGAAAACCAAATGTGGATAATTGACATGACTAACATGCAAAATTGCATGCACAAAATACAAAATAAGTGTCTGAAAATGTACCTTTGGATGCGATTCAGTGAACACCAAATAAAGAGCGCAGGCTTGTTTGAAGATATTTTTTTCCAGACCTGTAAACTGTGAACTGATAGCCTGCAGACTGCCTGGTCTTTTTAATAGAAACTCCCAGAGGATTACAGTGTGCCCAAATGTTCTGAGGCTATGTTTGATACACTTGTCAGTCTCGACTTGTTTTCAGTGCAGCTAATGTAACTAATTACTATTAAAATATGTTATATTACAGAAGATTTTACATAAGAGATACAAGTTCGTTTATATTCACCCTTTTATAGTAACAGTTTTTATTTGAAAACGCTTCTTTATTTTGCCATCTAATTTGGAATGTGACAGCAGGACTGCAAAGTTGAAAAGAAGTTTTTTTCTTCATTGATCTGATGCCTTCTCCACTGCACAATGAATCAGTTAGCAAAATCAAATACGAAGTAAACATCCAAATCATGTGAAGTATTTGATTAAAAAAAATATTACTGGCAAATGCACATTGTAATTTTAATATTAAACCACCACCAATTTGAACTTGTGGGTAGATACAGATACTGTTGTTTAAAAAAGGCCTTAAAAAGCCCATGGCTGATAATGGTATCTTTATATAGATTTTTATTTATTTATTTGTTAGTCAGTACCCCTTTTTGTGCCAGGGGAAAAAAATGAAATCCACACTATTTACACCCTTTTAAGAAATTAAGCCCTTCATTACACTGCATTGAAAAGAGCACAACTTCAATAATGCATGCAAAAAAGCAAACTTTTATATAACTTTTTACCCACAAAAACATTGTTTAAAAAACAAAAATAAATTAGTGCTTCAGTAGCCTTTGTCCTTTAATTGTGTGTGTGTGTATCATAATTTCCTCTTTAGTGTCTTATATTGCTGAGAAAAGATTGACAAATCTGTCTATAAAATTGAATTTATTCAAGATTCTCACCAAAAACTAATATTTTACAAGATTACATTGAACACATAATGAGAATGTTGTAATTTACCTTTGCCCAGCTTATTAATTTCAGTTTGTGGCCGTTAGTCTCCAGTTCTGCTTTTTAGCCTTTGCAAATATGATGTGACACAACAGAAAAAAAATAATAAATACAAACGGCCAGTGCCACTGGTGAATGTCATCTTATTTGCAGATATGCCAGTGACAGTCAACAAGGCAAATATTCACAGATACAAATGTTCAGCCAGTAGACCAATGCATCCCTACTAATTTCAGGTTTTTACTGAATAAGAGGTAATGAATGAATTAACAGTAATATGTAATATGTTGTAGTGGATAATAACAGCCCAGATTTCCAACTATTATTGCACAAAATGAATAAGTCCTGCCATATGCTGTACATAAACATATGAAAGGAGATTTGCACATGCAGTGTATGGTCATAGGCAGTTGGTGGGGGCCCTGCTGTGCTAAAGATTGAAATGATCTATGCTCATTAACAGTCCCTAGTGCAGTCTAATTAGCATGTAATAGAACACCAAATCCAGCACAGGAGGCTTGTTATTTAAGGATAAAGCTCATCTCTCATTTGAATGCATTTTTCATAAGCTGCTCTAATTAAGTTTCATTAGCATTATTAATTAAACATGAAAAGCTTCTCATTTCCTCTGTATCTTGGCGTCTACTTCAAAACAGCACAGAGTGACATTTCTCATGGTAATGACAGTCTCCGTGATGATATCATAGGCCTCACAATATGATCTCTCAAATCTTGGGAGAGAAAAAAAACGGACAAAATTTCTGTCCACGACATTACTTTCTGAGTCATTTAACCAATCTTTTCCAAAATAAAAAAAATCCAAGAGAACTCAATGAATTCCGAGTGTGACCCTGTGGGACAGACTGTTGCTTTCAAACATTCTGGTAAAAAGTGTCACAATGGGTAGCTGAAGACTTCAACGATGGATTACAAAAGCTTGCTGCTCACAAAACTGCTAATCTGTATCCCCTTGGTTCACGAAGGATAGCTCACTATGTCACAATTATTCATTCTCAGTCAAAAGCTGAAGTACTATCATCCATACCTTTTCAAAGAAAAGCCTCTTGAAACCATCTTAATTCTGTTTCTCTGTCGCCAGTAAATCATGTGGAGTTACAGTTGTAGAGCCCATCTGGCATACTGGCAAAAGCTGGCCTTGGTTTCAGAAAGCAAGCCTTTTTTTTCTCTCTGCCACTTAAAGCATGACTCATTTTGCAGATGATGTCAATCTTTGCAGTGTATATGAAGAGTTATATTTTCAAAAATCATCTTAAAAATGACACGACATAAATGTGACGTACACAAAAGGAAACGTCTCTAGGAAGTCTGTATTTTGGTCATCAAAAAATGCTGTGATCTGATGCGATATGCAAATGATTTGGCAAACAAAGCTGATGTTTCACTGCATCGCTTTTCTAATCATAATTAAAATTATAGAGTACCATTGTGCGTTGAGTCGCACGCAAGTTGTGTGCACATTACCGACAGTTCCTCTGGTGTCAGCATCAGTTCAAAGTCTGACTTTCATTTTCATGTATCACAATCCTTTATTTTCCCCTGAGACCAGTGAATATGGTGTGGGCTGTTTCCATCGAGGTTCAGCTATCAAAAGAACATTTTTCTTTCCCCTGATTCATTCTACACCGCATGCAAAACGAGGCACGCTTTGGATGCCCCTATGAACTGAAAGTTTGTCTATGACATGCATATGAATTTGGTTGTACTTTTGTTGAACGAGGAAACAGCTATCCACATTGCTCTACCTGATCAAAAATTGCTCACTACACAAAAGTCTTCACTGTGCTTATATGCAAATTTCCAACAGTCCCTTCAGTTCCATCAGTCTAGTCCTGTTAGGCTAAACTTGAGGTCAATGTCAGGTGAAATGCCCTGAAGTATGGGGGAAATACATTATTTCTTTTAAAAAGCCTTGGCACAGCATTTGCGCTTGTGCAAGTTTGCAAGAAAAAAAGGTAAGGTGTAATAACGAGAGCAAAATAAAGAGACGTGATTAGCGCTGCATTGAGTCTGTAGAGGCTAATAATAAACAAGCAAGAAAATTAGCAAGTAAATGGATCATTTTCTTCTGATTAACCAGCAACAGGCTCGTTTTCAGCATGTTAGCCTTTCCTTTGATAAGAATGTTCTGTAAGTATTGAAAATACAATGTGTGTGCAGTTGCTTATGGATAAATAATCTACTAAAATAGGGCTGTCACAGTTAAGGAATTTCCCCCTTCATTAAGGATGGCTCAACAGCATTTTAACCAGCAGTACCCTTATCTTTTGTTGCTTTTGCAGATTATCTAATTACCCTTAGGGACTGTTTGGCGCATTTTACGCTCTTTGCATTCTTCATTTTTATTTTTTATTTTTTTATTTTGAATTTTTGTTTAATCTTGGAATTTCCAGCTCTGCTCCTACAAAAAGTCTAAAATACACAGTAAAAACAAAATTGTTACATTCATACTGTTATGTGCAAAAAATGAGCCACCCAAACCCATTCAAACTGCAGTTTTTCATCACACAAGCATCAAAGCATAAAAACATACATTGTATTATTTCTTGGTGTCATTGTGGGCTTTAGCCCCATATGGAGAAAATACATACTATTTCCACTCAGTGCATTTTCACAATCAATGTTGCTGCAAATCATTGTCATATCCCAGACTGTGAAAATAAAAACAATGTTTAAAAAAAAATATATATATATACTTAGCATTTTGTATACTGAAAAAAAAAAATTTTTTTGCTTTTCTCATCTAAAAACATAGTGGAATCATGACAAAAAATCAGCATTTAAAGGGATACAAATCTGAAAATTAAGTAATATGTCATATTTATAATCATATCAATATATAATATTGTTTAAATCCTGATTTTGAAAAGCACATTTTGTGCGCAGTGTTTGAAATATTAAAGCGGGCCCAGCAGCTCCACTGATATTTTAGCGCTTGCCTTACTTTGTGGATAGTTCTGGTACATTCTGTTTCTCCTACTGTCTCATTTATGAGAAATGTATTGAAACAAAAGATTACTGCTGTCTAACAAGTAAAACATTGGTATGAAGTTGAAGGCCGGGCTTTGACATTCTCCCATTTGTTTTAGGTCAAGTGACCAAAGTTTCTGGTCTGTCAGATTTACAGCATAGACGTGCACAAATGCCCCAATACTTGTCACTCATAAATACTATTCTACTTCCCTCCATACGTCTATTATGAATATATTCACAATATTTTCTCAAGTCCTCTTGGCAAAAAATCTAAACACTAATTACACTGACATCCAGAATCCACAATTTAATGCCTTGTGTGCTTTCAGGAATTCATTAAAAGGCATGGGTAATTTTTCATTATAAGTAAGCTGACAAATAAAGATTTGTGAAAACACACCATCCGCTGCTACATTGCTGTATCACAAATTATGAGAGTGTTAAGTAAACGTGCAGCATGCATTAGGAGTATTTATGACATGGCGTTAAGGTCATTTTGGAAGACTTACAGACCAGAAGGTGTTACTTCACGACTGTTCGTGTTGGTTATTTTATGCGTTCATCCATTCCCCCCATCCTGCATCCCAGAATTAAGAGTTATTGAGAAAGACTACACATGTCAGGTCATACCACCTTTGTTTTAGCTCTCTGGTCCAGTTGTCTGTTAGCATGATGTGTCTGTTTTCTCTCTGCTTGAGTTGCGCGTTTAAATTGAACTGATTATTTTTAACGCGCTGGTATGTCTGAGTGAAGCTGTCTCTGATCTTTTAACCTGAACAAGTGTGTAACCTGACAACCTCAGGGCCCCCCCGGCCATTCTCGAGTCTAGCCTAAAGACCAAAGACATTTCAGACATTGCTTTCCAGGCCCTCAGGCTTTTAGAAGATCCTACCTGGGGAACTTAAATTGGTGAGGTCAGTGCATCTCACCACTTCTTCATTGAGTGTCTATGCTCAGAGAAAAACATTTTATCTAATTTAATCGTCATTATGTGATTCAACTGCAATCATGTCCTTCTTTTTCACATTTTTTTTGGTTGGTTCAAATAGGTGTTATTTATTTATTTAAAAGAAAAAAAAAAAAAACAAATGTGTACCCTTGAAAAGTGCTGTGCAAAATCATTAAATAGCAAATGTCTCAACTCTATAAGCATATTATAATAGCAGAAAATAAAATATTTAGCAACATTCTTATCATTATTGACAAAAATGTTGTTGCACAAAGTTTTAATAATGGAAAACGTCTGGTACTGATAATGAGCAACTCCACTGTCAGTGTAGTTTTTTTTTATATTCACATAACCTTTATTTAACCTGTCAAGTCCAACTAAGATCACAAGTCTTTTTTTCAAAGAGAGACCTGTCAAGTCAATGGCAGAACATTACCAAACATCTATAATACATTTAGTAAAATATTAGGATTAGTGGAATGACTGAAAGAAAACACAGAGACTGCAAAAGGACTCGAAATTGAAATTCTCCTCCCTTTCTGTGTAAAGAAATATTAACTATAATGATGATAACTATAATGAAATTTAAAGAAGTATTTTAATTTGTGCATATTTGTGGGAACAGAGTCTGTGCCTCAGGCCTCTGTGAGGGCATTTCCCATTGCAGGGCTTATCTAAGAGCCTGCGTTGCTAAGAGACACGCCGTCAACCTCTGTGGTCCACTACTGACTGGAGCTCATCATAGATCTGTAACCTTCCAACATCGATATTTCCTTTTTCCTCACGCCAACCTATCATTTGTTATGTACCGTTAAGAATTTAAGATGTCTGTAATTTTACAAAATTTTGGAGGACCTGCTGTGCTGATGAGTGCATTTACACTCACAAAGTGGAACTAAACACACAACCTTGGCTCTGAATTCCACTACATGTTTAAAGTTAAAATGTGCTTAATTGCAAAACTATCTGTAACAAGCAGTCCCATTACCTCAGCACATCATAAAATACCCCATGTCTGGAATCTTGACTTATACTGTAGTGGTGCAGGACATGCTCAAATCACAACTAGGAATAAGAGATGGTCAGCAGTGCTGACCCCCCAGATTGTTTAATGCCTCTTTAGCTGCTGAGAATGAAATAAAACAATCCTTAGTGCCTGCCCATTTCATATTACACCAGTCGAATTTCAGTACTATCATTACCAGTTAGACTCGGCAAAAAACTCAGGACTTTGCACTACTGAGACAGTTAGGCTTAGCCATAGACTGTATAACAGAAGTGGGAACCTCTGGGGCTGAAAAATGCAGCAAACACAGTGGAGCCTAAAACTGCTGTTTCTATAATGTCCCCTTGAGACTGGCTCCAAAAATGAGTCAATCCCAAATGTTTAAATACCCAACTTTACATCAGAAATAAACATGTTTACAGCCTGTTAAAAAAAAAAAAAGTTTTTGTTTCTATAGCTAATTTTAATAAACATGATAACTGTGTGTGGGGTGAGTTTTTATACAACTTATTCACTTACAGTTTATTAAGACTTAAAGTTGTGCATATTTAAGAGGAAGGGCTAATTGAGAGACAAGCTATCTGAGAGGCTAAGTCAGATTCACCTTTCACTTTTCCACAGCTCTACCTCCTTGTCCAAATATGGTCACTTCTGGCTCTAAAAAACCAAGATGGTTATGGCTTTGAGGCTTCAAGACAGTCCACAAACTAATAGTTGATGTGACAGTAACCATGTTCATTATTTTGTACAGTCTACGGACATCACCCATGTCCGTAGACTGTTGACCGTTTTGTTGATGACAGTTTTGAAGTCTTGAGTTTGGTATTTTGGCCATAGCAACTTCTCAATGACAAGATAGCCACGCCCTAAAGAATACCCTGCTTTATCGTCTATTTTACTTTTAATGGGACTATAATTTATAAAATGAACATCATGCTGTATCGAAGAACACTTAAAACTAGTGATTGGGGCTACAAACCCATAAGGAAAATGTTTACTGAGGTAATAAAGCAAGTAATAATAAATCAGACTTATTTTACAGTCAGTGGAGACACCCCCTGCTGGCCATTAGAAAGAATGCCAGATCAAGGCACTTAAACATTTGCTTAACTTTTTGGACCTGAAGTTCCTCTTGGGCTCAGCAGTTTCTCCCCTTTATAAAATAAAGGTATGCCCTAGATGAGCTTATGCAAAGGCACAGCTGGGCAGTCTTGAAATAAAATGTACAATTGTGACTGAGTGACTGCCCAAGGAATGGTGGGAGAAAGATTATTGCTCCAAACATTGAAACCCATTTAGAGCAGTGATGCAGCAGTTTTCCTCCTTGAATGATATAAACTCACTCCAGGGTATTTTCTATAGATAACAGTGCATTTTCTGCTTTACTGCCAGTTGCACTTCAGTTGAACTAGCCTAATTTGAGCATATAAAGTCTCAGATCAAACAAGCAAACTGACAAAATAACTTTGCTTGTTTACAGTGCCGCTTCAGACATCATGATAATGCCCCAAGTCTTACTCTGTGGTTTCAGAGGAAAGCATTGGACAAAAACACTTGGAACATCAGTTATTGTAGCATGTGGGGATTTTCAGAATTGTGGTTTCGAGATTGTTGACAGTCAAATAAGAGTTATAAATGAACATGAATCCCCAAATAAATGGTATTCCGCTTTAAATGAAAAGTTTTTATTTCATTATTTAATTTCAAATCGTGTTGTCAAGTATTCCTGAAGGAAAAGAAATACCCCAGTACGTAAAATGAAAGAAATCCCAGTGGTAAGTCTAATTAAAATTTGGAGGCCAGATGTTTTGCCTTCTCTCTTTTCCCCATAGTATTCCATTGGCAGCCTCCAGCCTCTGTATTTTTCAAGAAGCTATTTGGATGCACAATAAAGCAAGAAAAAATTCTTTCATTTCCAGCCAGTGGATATTCTTATATAGATGTCATTTGCTGAATGTTTTTCATCCAAAATGCCCTATAAGACCACAAGGGTATACGCTATTAAAGGCCTGCACTCACATTATTTCTTTTTGCTTTATTACCAGTTCGGTCAACACGAGTGAAAACACTGGATTTGTGTCTCTTCTTTTGGATATCAGCCATATTGGCTCCCATTGAGGAGAGAAAAACAATAATTTCTTTAAATGGTATAAGCATTAGTCACACAAGATAGCACACCAAGGCTTTTGTTCACTGAGCTATGGTGTTAAGGAATAGCTGGACCTATTATGGTTGATAATGCTTAATATATTGAAGTTGAGAACTGATTGAGCCTCTATTCCTTTTTGAAAAACAACAGTCATCCCCAACAAAAACAGCAAAAATCCCCATAGAATCTAATCACCACCTCTGTTGAACAAGACAATAGTATAAGATTTACCAAGATAGTGTTGGCTGCAAAGTAATTGGATTGCATTAGATTCTTACTGTTATTGCGTTCATTCCTTGTACAAAATTTCTCTGTTTTCTTGAGGACTGTGCAATAAACCAGCCCTTCAGAGTTTATAACAAATTATAACCTGGAACAAGGAGGATAAACACATACAATGCAACACAGGTTTGTTTAAAGCTGTAGTTGTTAACTTAAAAAAAAACAACTTTTTTTTTGGTCATATTTCCTGAAACTGTTGCTTTATTCACACAACACTAATTGCCTGAAAACTGCATTTTCAGAAACATATTTTATTGTTTTATTTAGCTGTAAAATGTGAGTTTGCTCCGGCCAGTTTTGGCGCAACTGATTCCAATATAGCAGCAGGGTCACAAACTTCCTTATTTTACAGCTAAACAGTGCACTTAAATATTAGTGCACTGTTTTATTTTTGCTTTGTTTTAAAGATGAGTACACTGTTTAGCTGTAAAATGAGGAAGCCATATTGGAAATAGTTGTGCCAAAACAAAGTACTGCCACTGGCAAGAATAAACTCTAATTTTGAGCTAAACAGTACACTAAGATCTGTTTCTAGAAACATTTGAAATATAAACCTTGATTCATATTTGGTCAACTCTGCCTTGTTTGACAGCAGAGTTCACGCGCAGCCATTGACATGATTCACAGCTGCATCAAAGACTCCTCTGCACTAAATGGTTGTTTTTGTTGTGTTGCAGTAAATTTTATCAAATCAGATTTTATTTCCACAGATATCCATCTCATGTGCTTCTTTCAGAATACATTAAAAGTCAGAGCAAATAAAACAAAGTAGCTCTCATAAAGTTCATCAACTGTAGCTGTAATGTACAACTTTAGACCACAATGCCCTGATTCTTCTGCAGGGATCACAATCAAAATATATTTTGAATTACACTTAGATAAAAACAAACAAACAAGAAAAACCTCTCCACACATTAGGACTTTGCGCAACACTTGAAAAGCATTGAGAATCACTGTGGATTTGACCTGTATGGCTTCGTAGGACTAATGGATGAAAAACCGTAGGTGTCTACCTCTTGAATTAAAGATTCAGAATAAAGTACAAATAATAATTACTTGCTAACAAACCCATGCCCTTTGCTCTGTCTAGACATTAACTGAAGTAGCACATTGAACTGGGAAATGAATAGCAAATAGAACAGAATCAAGGACGTGTTTTTTTCAATATAGAGCAGATAGTCCTGAAAGTGTGGATATCTGTGGTGGTATAAGTAAGCTGTCCATTAGATAGTAATATAATGCTAAGAGGAAAATAAAAGTTTTTATTTCTAGTGATGTGATGTAGTCCGAATGTGAATAATTATTATCTGTGAGTTGATTGTATGTGTGGATATCAGTGTCTTTTATATGCTTAGAGTGTTTGACAAACAATTGTTCTCATTTGAATGACTGAATTTGTTTCATATTTGTTTTTAAAAGGCTAAAATAAACACAAACTAAACCTTGTGACCCTAGCTGCAAATTTGCTGCATGCTTTCGTGCTGTGGCAGTTTATTAGAGCATACGCTACCAAAGAATATTGTTTCACAAGGACCATCAACAAAAAAATCAATTTCCAAGACCTGGTTTAATCATTTTAAAGAAGTTAATTCAAACACCTAACCCGAGTCATTGCAATAAACAGTCAGATATGTAGGTGTCTCGACAGGTCAAGTTCAAGTTTTTAAAAACCTGACAGAAAGTAGAAAAAAATCAATGTGGCTTTTACCTGGCTACAGTGCTTTGGAATGAAGTTGTGTGGGTGAGCTTCAGCAGTCATCAGCTAATTTATTCTCACTTCAGCCAACATACAAAGCCCGCAAAAGAAATTAGTGGATGAAGCATTTTTGAAATCAATGAACGCATGGGTCTACTTCTTTCACTGATGGCAGAGGTCTGAGGCTGCTGCTCCTACATCTATTTGTGCTTCGCTGCGAGCGGCGGCTCTGTGTGACAGGCTGAGTGACAGCGATGCGTGCAGACACACGGACGCTCCCATTTTGTTGTCATGCATCCAAATGGGAAAGCATATTGTATGATATGTCTTATAAATATGCTGTTCATTAAGTCGACTTTAATAATTTAAAAATATTTTTTTAATATATTTTTTGTCGCCCAAAGTTCTCCTCAATCTGATTTTGAATATTATTAAAAGAGATCCCCTTTTGCACAACATCTCATAATAAAAAAATAACAGTACAGTTAACAATATTAATATCTCATCTGTCTGCTGAATAGCCTCTCGACTTTTATATCCCCTTGACATTTTAAAGTTTTATAGAACAATATATTGCACCAGGTGGAACTCTTAAGAATCACCAAATTTTCAATGTTATATTGGATTTGTTGCCAGGACATGTTGAAATCTTTAATATTAAAAGCACACTGGTCATATATCACTCACTTGAATCCAAAATGAAATGCATACACTGTTTTTGTCTCGGGAATTGGCAATACAGCTAAATCCTAACTTGTTTTCTGCCATTATATTGCATTATTTTACGAGTGCCACCTGCTCTTGGACTATTTTTCCTCTTTTAAATTAAAGTGCCAGCAAACAGAATTTTGTAGGAAGATGTCAAGTCTGTTAACCCCTTGATATACACTCGACCCTTTTCGTTTTTCTCTTCATTGGATCTTCTTTTTTGGGTCTGCTGTTGCCCAGTGAGAATCCAGCCGTGTGGATGATGCTGCACTTGTATGAAAGCTAAGAGCTTAGAGAACTCTGTTGTTTTCCTACAATTACATCAACTGGGGGATAAAAATCTTGAAACCTTTCCACTGCCATTAGAGCAAGTCTGTAATCAGCTGAATGGTTTGGCACAATACACAGTAAATACAAAAAAAAACATACAAGTTTGGAAAATGAGGCAAAACAACTTCACATCCCACAGATCAACAATTCACTTCAGACCGCAAACCTAAATGAATGCCACCATTTGCTAATCCATTCCAATCTATAGAATATATTTACGACTTTGAACATAATTTAATCTTTTTAAAAAGCAGGCAAGAAATGCTAAGTAGCTTAATTTGCTCTCTCTCACTCACTCGCTCATTCCTGCTTTCTTTATGCGGTTTTGGGTTTGCAGCTGTGCTGTGCAGCGGATGACTGCAGGAGTGTTTTAAGCCTACTGTTTCACTATCAGACATGTTATTGTGGCTGCCATTGCGTGCCTAACTGTCAGGATCATGTGGATATAATCCCAACCCCGTGGCAAATATAAACAATGAACAAAAAAAGGAAATGCAAACTAGTGTCGCTCCTGGCATGGTTAAACACGCTGCGACCCCCCCAACCCTTTAAGAGAAAAACTGTCATCCAGCACCGCTGCATATAATCTTGAATGCACTGAATATGATAAGGAGGTCTGAGTATAAGACATAGCGACATGTTTACATGACAGTAACAGGATTACCTATCCCTAAAGTGCAATATAGTCGACGCATTAGGATATTAATTTTCAAAATGTATTCACGGGCTGTTCGTTTGAAGTCCAGTTTGGTGTGAAGGAAGGAACTATTTCCAAAGCACCGTGTTTTCCCAAGTTCAGATATTGCATTTCCTACAAGAGGGAGGAGTGATGCAGATCCTCCCACCCCTTAATACTCTCTGCTTGCTAAAGAACCCATTCTGTTAATTAACTAAACCACATGGGGCCAAACATAAGTCCAAATGCTCTCTTGTTTTGATTTAAGTTCACTGTATCGTCTCCCAGTGACTAAGAACAAGAAACAGAGGCTGCACATATAAAATAAATGCGTACATATATACCTGTATGTTGGATGCTAAGGGTAGTTGAGGGTGAGACCTCGTGGAGAAGGAATGAATATGTCATTTTAAGTATAACCTTGATAAAGAAAAACACCCTTGTCTTTCCACTATAGGCTGTAGAAAATAATGGACTTAGCCACTGTGATGTAAACTTTGGTTTGTGAAGCCGGAAGAAGAACTGACCATATTTGGATGATAGGATGGAGATAACCCTAATGCTATATATCCTTTATTCATGCAGGTAAAAGACTCAATGAGATTTAACATCTCTTTTCCAAGAGTAACCTGGCAAAGAGGGCAGCTTAAAACAAAGTTGCAACAATAAATACAGACAAATACAACTATAAAACAAATACAACTACCACACAATACAAGTTAGCTGTTAGCTCGGTTAGCATGGTGCATTTACCCTGGATTTCCACTGCTTGCATGTGCGCTGCGTTACAGCTCTGCTATGGTTCTGCTCCGTACTCCCTCATCCTTCAATCCCCACCAGTTGCGTTTTGAGTCAGCTGGAGTGGCGAGACAGATGAGTTCCCGCAGTAATGTTTTAATCTTAAATTTCTAACATATGCATAATTTTAAGCCCCAACTACATTTAAACAAAAACATTACATATAGAATTACCACCTGTATGAAAATTTGATTGGCTTACCCTGATATTCTTACCTTACCTTCTAACCAATGAAGGCAACAAGTACCAGCCAGTCAGAGGGAGAGTGGGGCGGGTCATTCCTTTGCAGTCCTATGAAATATGAAGTTACCCCCATACAAGTATCATGAACGAGGAAATTAGCCATAGAGACCAACATTGTTTCTTGTAGCAGGCTGTAAGCATTTTTATTTCTGCCGGAAAGTTGGACATTTTAACTTGGGAATTGCTCTTGAAGTCAGCCTCAAGTGGCTATTTGAAGAACTGCAGTGTTTTGCACTTCTGCTTTGGCTTGTTTTTTTTTTTTTTTAGACCTGGGATTTGCTTGCTTTCTACTCATACTGGGTTTGTCACCTTACTTATTATCTTCTTTCTTTTCTCCTTTTTATACATCAGTGCCTGTCTCACTGCTAAGCTTTCTCCACCTTTCTCATGTATGATATTGTTTGGAAAAGATAAACAAGTGTGCATGAAATGATAACCGAACAGGGAGCCGCTGAAGGAAATATTAGTGGGTAAACTGTTCAGCCTTTGTAACTGCAAATCAGAAATACACACATGCAACCGCCCACTGATGCAAACACACACACACACACACATCAGCAAGCTAAATCATGACAGGACTGACGGTGAGTCGTTCATGTGATGCTAACAGCTTTATAAACACGCCTCTTTTAAATCCCCTCAGATGCCAGTGCCATTAGGAAATCTGTTGTCCATTAAGTCTATACATCAACCTTCAGAGAATGATGGTTATTATTATTCTTTTTTTTACCCCTTTTTTTCTGTTTGGAATTGACATATTTCAGGATGATCAGATGGCGTTTTGACAATGTATTTGAATTTGTGTGTGTGTGTGTGAGTGTGTGTATGCAAACCTAAATCATATCTGAAACATCCCACATAAAATGCAAACACATGCGAATTAAAGCAGGCATATCATATGTCCTGTTGAAAACATAATGTCCTTTGTATTGCGTGTTTACAGTGGCATTAACACCTCTACAATAATACATCAACATGTTCATTAAGAAGGTTTAGCTAAAACCTAAACCAGCTTTGTAGCCATTGTACTGTAAATAATCCTCACTTCCTACTCTCCGCACCAAGTGGACTTTAAAGTTGTACAATGAATTACTAAATTAAAATGTGTTTCATTGTGAAATTATGACACCATTTGCTAAGCTTAGAAAAAAAGAGTTTTTGATTAGACCATGTGCAATCGCATTATTAGGAGGTTACATAAATTGTGCGGCAGAATATGAAGCTGAATCAGAAATGAGTCCTGTAGGAAATCTTATTGAGGCTGAGCTGTGCACAAAAGAGAGATGCTTTTATGATCAAACTGTTACTGCTGATAAAATCTTAAGAAGTGCTAATAGATGCACTTGGCAATTAAAATCTAGGAATTATAATTGAAGATGATGAATGGATGCACATCCTTCTAAATTTAACAGTTGCTCTGCAGTTTGTATTTGTAGCCGACTGAAACTGGACATTTCAAACATTTATAAACTGCCAATTATACTGAACAGAAATGTAAATGCAACATTTGTCTTGGGTCCCATTTTTCAAGTTATTTTAAGGCTTTTAATGCACTCTAAAGAAATATTTCACTCAAATTTTGGTCACAAATTTGTTGAAATCTGTGTTAGTGAGCTCTTTTTCCAAGATCATCCTCATGACAAATGTGGCATATCAAGATGCAGATTAAACAGCATCATTACTACACAGTTGTGCCTTGGGATGGTCACAATAAGAGGCTGCTCTAAAATATGCAGTTTGATCACAAAACACAATGCCACAGGTGTCACCATTTTTTAGGGAAACATACCTTTGGCATGCTGTTTGCAGGAATGTCCAGCAGAGCTGTTGTCCATCACCTGAATGCTCATTTCATAACCAAAAGACGTCTCCAAAACAGTTTTCATAATTTGGCAGTACATCCAACCAGCTATTGAGTGCATGAAAAAATCTAATAGATCTTTACATCAAACCTGTGGAAAATGAGAGCAAAGATGTTTAAATTTCCCCACGCATTCAATCACAACATGCAGTTTTCAGGTGTTAGAGATGACTGTCTATGTGGATATTATTTTCAAATCAAATTGTAATTTTTATTACATTTTAACTACAATGTTAACCCCTTAGTGGCAATATTTGGTGCTCAGAGCTATGACGTACTGTATAATAGTGAGAAAGTCAGCGCAGGGAGGGTTGGAAGGATGGTGGATGGGTCAGACTATCACCCAGGAGACCACTGTTCATGTTCTGTGTGAAACCAAAAGTCAGTGTTGTTTTAATGTAACGTTACCTAACATATTTAACATATATAATGTAATGTTACAAATCAATGCTTTTTTAAGGTAACGTTTCCTAAGTCAGTGCTGCTTTAACATCATGTAACATGAATTAGTGGGTTTTTTTTACACAATATTACGTAACTCAATGTTGTAACAATGTTACACGTCAGTGCTGTTTTAACGTCACATTACACAAGTCAGTGCTTTTTTGAATTAACATTGCATAGATCAGTGCTGTTTCAACATCACGTTACATGAGTTAGTGTTTTTCTAATCTAATGTGGTATAAGTCAGTGTTGGTTTAATGTCATGTTGCTTGAGAGAATGCTTTTTCAGCATAATGTTAGATGGTCAGAGCTGTTTTAACTTTTTTAATAATTTAAGTCCCTCTGTCGTATACTTGTGTCCCATCACGTTATGTGCTAATTTTCCCTCAAACATGCTGTTCTTTGTAAACCTAATGAATTAGTTTTGTTGCCATAATCTAGTCACAACAGTTTGACAACATAAACTGCATGTGCGAACATGTTTTTCATAGGAGACAGCTGTGCTCCTATACAGATGTTAAAGCGCGCCTCATAGACAAGCCAAAGGCACCCTTTGGTGTCAACATCACACACCACGAGGTGTGAGAAAACATAGGTATTTGATGACATGTGATGAGAACATGTTACAGAATCACTGCTTTACAGTTTATCTTATATTTTAAGATGGAAAATCAACATTTCTTTCCAGAAGTGCTTATGCAGACGGTTGTTTTGATGTATTCTCCCTCTGCCATTTTAAGATCCAATTAGACTCCCGACTTTGCTCTCTGCGAATAGATGCCATTACTGAATCAATGCCTTCATTTAAACATATTTTATGATTACACATTCTTTTTAATTTGTTAATGGAAACCTAATTTCAGGAGAGATGAAAACTTTTCGCTAATCAGATCTACAGTGCATCAGAGCAAGCTTTGCTTCATCAGCTGCTGACTCTGTGATGCTGGGCTTTGTCTTGGGGCTGAGCAGTTCAAGAATCATAAAGTTTCCTTTTCCGCATCACCGCTCCTTCTATCCCTCAGTTGACCCATCTATAACTGCTCCTGCTCCACAAGTGGATGTGGAGAAATTTGAATGCAGCACTTTCTTTATCTGTTTTTTTTTTCATAGCTGAGACTCTCTGGGCTTAAATGATGTTTTATGATGTCATAGCAGTTGATGTTGTTACTTTGTTAACAGTCGTACCTACAGTGAGCAGTGCAGCAGCAGGTTTTTTGCCCATTTCCTAGTTAGTGTGGATTTAGTCTTCAAAGTGTGCATTGAAGACCTTTGCTGCAGATAGTTTTGATTGTTTTCTTCAACCTAACTTCCTCCTCTTTAGATGTATCCCCTTTGCGAAACATATGTGTATGTGTGTGTGTGTATCTCTTTACATTTGTCTGTAGTGTCTGTTTGTCGGGGAGGAGGAAAGGCACTCCAGGTGTGGTGTGTGATAAGAGAAAAGATGTAAATGTATACAGATCACATTCACGCTCTGTGTTGTTGTGTTCCACAAAAGCAAACAAACACCAAGCTTAGAACATTCTTTCTGCTTTCAGAATATTCGAGCATGCTGAGCTTCAAAGTTTTTCAGCATCATTTGACGTAAATGGATATGGATCTCATGAACATATTTTTTCGAGGAAAAACTCTTAATTGATGCTCAGTGAATGTGTTTAATCAGCCAAATCAGACTTGGGAGAAAAAATGTGCTCCTCATCGGAGTATGAGGCTGCAATATCCAGGACACTGGCCACGGACAATGTGCTGGCCAGATAGTGTGTGGTGGGCAGACTCTTTTAGGGAATTTGGGAGAGTTTGAGGGCATTGTGTGCCTTTGTTCTGATGCACCGATTACCCTCGCCTTGTCCTCGTTTTACCTCTCTCATACTCAAATATGGCCACGAGGAAAAGGTGAGTGGGAATCAAACAGGCCTGCGCTCTTTAAACTGACTGGTGAAGACATCAATTGAAGCAGAATTTCAGCCCACACTCTGTTCATACTTGAAACGGACAACAACTGTTGTAACGTGGCCTCAGTCTGTCTCTGCTGTTTGCTCAAAGAAATGCATACATTTTAAAAAGTGGATACTGTGGATGACACATACATTTAACATATGTATGTTAAGAAAGCATGTAGTCAGGAAAAGAGAAATTATCGTGCAAAACACTCCCTTAAAGGCACAGTTTGGATTTGGAGAAGTGTGGTTATATGGTCACATAAAGTTGATTTTAGTGGGCACAACCCCAGTTTAGGGAAGCAGTCTGGAGTCCAACATGAAAGCTAAGCAATCTCCTTCTGTGAATGGGGGCCGATGACAAAATGTACTTTAGTCACCTATAAAAAGTCAAACTCTTTCTTTTTCAAAGTCTTTCAACAATATAAAGTCCTCACATAAAACCAAGCTGACTCTGCAGTAGAGAAATGCAAATACTGCAATAAAGAAATCAGTGCTACATGACCAGAGAAAACAGAGAAAAAGGACACTTTTGCTTAAGCAGTAGAAAACCTACAACTACAGGAATGCATCATGCCTTACCAGACACTGCTGACACGATAAATGTGCAATTCAGTTACAGAATCTTGTTTTGTTTTTGACCAGAGCTGCTTAGTTTTACCCTTTGATTTCCATTTTTCAGCCTCCATTTTCACTGTGCAGGAAGCAGTATGGCACCCACTTCCTGTTCACAATGTCTCACCATTACAGCTAAACAGTGCATTTAAATATGTTTCTAGAAACATTTTAGGAGATAAGTAAGCAGTGCAGAAACACAATTTTGATCCATATTTGATTAAATGGCAGTTTTAAGATTTGATTGGATTTTGGTCCAAGTTTGACAGAAAGAGAGAGAGGAGCGTGTGTGTCTCTTGATCAGCTGTATACTCTTTTTACGTGCTGTTGGTGACATGGGTTGCTGGCAATACAACAATGTGGAAGTACAGCCTGTGCTTCGAGCAACAGCCCAGAAGCCAGTGACAGTCAGCCAAATGATGCTAAATTACTTCAAATCACTGTTTTTTCTCTCGTCTTTGTAGAGGGCAATACATTGGCTTCATTTTCCTGTTAAAAAGCACTGTCTGACATTAAGATGAAGCAGTCAAAATACTCTCAATATAGAATACACTGATATAAACTGATATTGATTTTTTTCTCTTTTTTTTAGGTGGATAAAATACGTTTTGTTGCTGGCCCCCATCCACAGCAGTGGATTACGTAGCTTCTGTGTTGGACTCCAGCCTGCTGCTCCAAACTGGAGGAGTGCCGACTGACATCTACTGTATGTAATATACTCTCTTTGAATAAGCATCCCATACAACCACAGTTAAAAAAAAACAAAAAAAAAAAACTTAACTATCCCTTTTAAATACCCTTAATTTACACGGTTAATTACAAAAACAAAAACGCTCAAGGGACAAATTAAACGGCAAAAGATCAAACACCAACAAGACACATAAAATATAAACTCACAAACTTTCCCAATTACATAATTTTGCCTGTAATCGGTATTCATAGAAATGCAAACTTCTGTTCCTTAATCGTTGTTCTCCCTCTCTTCATATGCGCTCTCCTCTCAGGCGACTTATGGGCCACCTGTGAAAATACTTAAACGTTATTAGTATGGCTGGTGAAGAGCAGCATAGCAGTGGCAGTGCGTGGGCGGGAGCTCTAATATGATTGGCTCAGGGACACTGTAAGCCTGAGTGGCAGCCCTTAATGGGCGCCCTGGAGAGGTAACCCAACAGCTGTGTGTTTGCAGCTAATGAGAGATGGGGGAGGAGTAAAGGATCACAGACTGGAAACACTCTGATAAACTCTTGCCTCAGAATGGCTGGGGAAGATAGGAAATCAAGTTTTCTCCGGAGGACATTGCTTAAGGCTTTCCTCCTTTGTCGCAAAAACCCCAGCGTTTGACTCATTGCTCCTGGTCTGTTGCTTATGCCTAAGCAGTTATGATCACTAGCATCAATGTTGTGGAAGAAAGGAATAGAATAACTGTGGCGTGGGATGGATTTCGCTCCCTGCTGAGCCATGCTGATTTATAGCCCACAGCAAAAGCATTGTTGTTTTTTTCTTTTTTATTAATTACGCTGCTGCCGTTTTAACAGATGATGTCAGGCACATTCCAGTTTTACCAGTTTTCATTGTTTTCACTTGGAAAAAAAATAAAAATGTGCAGTTGCTCCAAAATCAAGCAGCATTAACCCCTTGAAACCTGAAGCGACACCACTTTTCTTTTGCTACTTTCAGACATGTTGCATAAGTATTTAAACCTTTGAGCAAATTGGTTTAATTAAGAAAAAACAAAACATGGGGAAATAGGCAAAGAGCAACCTGGAAAGAAATGTTCCAAAAGCAGTACATTAATAGATTTAAAACAAAAACATGAAAAATGTGGGGAAAATGTCCAGGAAAAAAAAGAAATAAAAGATTGAAAAAAAAAACTATATTTATTATTATTATAATTGCATTATTAAAATGATGAAAAGAGAGAGATGACTGGTTGCTCTGTAGGCTATTACACGTAGGTTAAAAAAAAAAACTAGTTTCAGATGTTCATGGAAAATGGGAAACCAACAGGATAAACAGGAAAGAAATCCAGTCACTTCAAAAAAGTGAAAAACGAGAATATCGAGTGGAAGTTACTTTCAAAAGCCTTTAATATGGTGGCTAAATTATTAAAAAAAGCCAACGTGTTTAAACCACAACTGGTCTTTGTCAGAGCTTTAAAAAACAACACAAACAAACAACCAAGGAAACAAAAAAAAAACTGTTTTTAAAGCTCTGACAAAGACCAGTATTGGTCGAAACGTGTTGGCTTTTTTAATTATTTAGCTGCTATGATAAATGCTTTTTAATGTAGCTCCTCCTCATTTTTCACATTTTTGGAGTGCCTGGATTTCCCTCTTGTTTATCAGATTCAAAATAAGGTTACAGAATTATTATAAATTTTAAGACACGTTTTCCAGGTCATATACTTTTTTTCATTTTAAGATAATTTACTTAAACGTATCATTGCTCATTTTTTGGGGCTGTGTCTTTTTTCATTGCTCACTGCCTTTCTTCCTAGTTTTTATTTTCTTTTTCTTTTCAAAGAAATCAAGCCACTGTGTTCAGCTTTCAAGGGGTTAACGTTCAATTCCCTTAATTTCCCTAGCTGATAGAGAGGACTGTATTACTTCCCACCCTTATTCTAACCGCCTGAGGGTGGCGCCAAATGAATAAATAGTGGCCAGAGCAGCTTCTATTTTAGGCCATTCATTTTTGCTACATGGAATGCATATCAACAAGTAAACTGTCAGTGCGGGCTACCTGTTACATCGAATTTAGACAATTTGTGCAATCAGTGCGTTTTGTGTGGACAGATGCAGCTGGAGCGTTTTTTTTTTTGTTTGTTTGTTTTGTTTTGTTTTGTTTTGCAGCAACACACACATCCAGCTGCACGAGGCGCTCGCAGTCTATAAGGTATATTCTGCCCCCCTGCCCCCCCCCCCCTTGAGGTGACCCAGTTTGATGAGATCTTCTTACTAACTGTTGGAATCACACAATTTCCTGGTAGGCAGCCTTAGCATAATGTGATGTTGAGTGTGAAGTTGCTGTGTGCTGCGGTGGATGGGAGCCCCACCTCCTCCCACGCTCTGATGAGTAGAGAGAGGAAGAGAGAGGGAGAGAGGGAGAGAGAGGGGAGCAACTAACCTACCCACAGTATCTCACCACTTGCTCTCTGGAAATGCTTCAGATGGGCTTCTTGTTTAGGATCGCTTGTGTTTAACGTTGCAAAAATGACATTTCTGCCGCAGTCGCGTGGACATCCTGTGCGTCCTTAGAGTGCGTTACTTCTGTCAGCGCTCGAGAAACTTGGAGCAAAAAAAAAAAAAAAAGGATGCGCCAACGAGTGCATATCTTATCAGGGATCAGTGATTGAGGACTGGAAATGGCACACAGTGGGCTCTCCCTATGGAGTGAGACTCTTCATTTTCCTGCTCTATCCTAAAATAACCAAACACAACTTCTGATATTTCCCACGGACTGAGATCTGCTCGACGACCGAGCATTTTGATGCGGAAAGTTGCAAATGCTGTGAATGGATTTTGTGGCCGCTTGAAGTTATTTTGATGCCAGCGCTGTGGCGGAGGTTTGAGGGTTAGACACCTGCCTCTGGGATCACCGGTGGACATTTATCAGCTGCGGACGGATTTTGGCGACGCGACACGCGCACGCGGAGAAGTCTCTGGCACAGGTAATGACCGCAGAGTTAGCCGAGAAAGTTGTTTTGATTGCTTGATGTTACTGGAGATGTGTGTGCGCGAAGTTTTGGAAAGACTTGAAGTGGTGTCTCGTTAGGCAGGGGCCATGCTCCAAAATAGACTGTTTATAGCCTTACAACAAGTTGTCCGCGATAATAGAGAAGCCGATGCTTGGCTCGGGTGTTACAGGTTGATAGGACACAGCGATGGAAAGGTGCAGACATGTCACCCCGCGATTATGACGAGCTGCGTGATTGATCAGACGATGCATCGCAATTAAAACACATTCAAGCCGAGTGTGGAGTCATCAAGTGCGCATATCGTCGCACTTCACCTACAATATAAGTGCATTCGCTTCAACGTGATGTGTACTGACGATCGCCTAATTGCATCTTATTATACCATTATGATTCTGTGAAGCAGAAAATGTGATCCCTTTGCATCATCCCCTTTTCCTCGTCGTTTCTTTTATACTCGCTGCAAACATTATACTAATTGCCTTCATTAGTGGATCTTTATTTGGAGCGGTTCACTCTTTTTTTTTTTTTTGCGCAAATAATTCTGACGTACAGCCAGCCATGTTAATAAGTAATCGGCAGTTTTTCTATATGGAGAGATTCGCGCATAATTGGTGGAGGAGTAGGAGGAGGAGGAGAGGAATAAAAAATCTTTGATCAGCGCATCCGCACGGGTAATCTCCTCTGCTCTCCAGCGAGAGTCTGGGGTGTTGTTTCTCGCCACTCCACCGACCACCAGGCACATTTTAATAGTCTGCTTCACGTAGCGATGTCGGTCTAAGTTCCCACACACTGTGGGCTAAAGGGCCATCAAAACAGAGCGCACCAAAACAGGCCTATTACCCAGTTTATCTAAGAAACTGTCTATAAGACCTGATGAATGTTATCTATCTATCTTTATATCAATCTATCTATCTATCTATCTATCTGTAATGATAAATAAGGTGCAAAAGGGCAGATGCTCAGTTCACTTCATTTCATCCATTTGCCATGAAAAGAGGTACTTGTTCAATGGTGAACTTTACCTGTCCTCCCCTTCTGAATGCTGTGCAATAACATGCATTGTGTGAAATAAAGATGCTGAAGGAAGGCTATATTACATTTAGTAAATATATCAAATCTTCAAAACTGTAAAATTATGCAAAATCAGTAAAATCCTTAATCTGGTGTCAGTTGCATATACATAGCAACAAGGAGTGTTAAGTATATGCCCTGCGTGTTCATATCTCCCTGTCTGAATGCAGCCTCTTTGATCCCAGAGGTATTTTTGTAATAGGAGTGACCCTCTGTCTTCCTGTGAAGGAGCCTACATGAATGGCTAAACACTCCTGCCCCTCAGCAAGCATTTCCAACCAAAGGCCACTGTTTTGTCCTCACCAATGACCAGAGTTTACTGTCTCCAGAACTGTAACATTTTGCAGTCAATTCTATTGGTGGATGAGATATAAGGAGACCTAAGCAGCAATACTACCCATCATAAATCATGCTGGTGGGAGGGTAATGGGTTTTACCTGTTATACTAGCTAAAGGCGCAGAGTCAGCCAATACATCACATCACCTCAGTTGAGAAAATCATTAAATCAGCCGTTATCTTTCCCCACTCTGGCAAAGCAGGGGAGATCACATCTTATAGATGTTCACGAGGCTGATTTGTACCAAGTAACAGGTGAGAAATGCAGCTTCTGCAAAGGACTTGGGGTTGCTGCTGGATCATAATCTTCATTCCTATACTCAAATGATTTTTTTTTCACCACCCAGACATAACCCTCACCCTTTGACATATTATTAATTTACAATTATGGCTCAGTTGATTTTATGCGTGAGTCATTTCTGCCGGACCTGTGGAGCAGCCAACTTAAAGAGCAAGTGTCACCCAGTCAGTCACTGAGTTGACTCAGTCAGTAGATAGTCTGTCTCTATGGTAACCAGGACATGCGCACATGCTCTGCAATACAATTATATTGTTGTTTTTACATACCTTTTCTTTAATGATTCATGACAACACTCACATGTGTGTATCCAGCCACACATACCTTTATCTTGTATGCTTTTTCTACCTCAAACCAAATATCTGATACAAATATCTGATACATCTGATCTGTAAATGCCTTTTATAATAATAATTAATCCTAATCAATTAATTGATTAGGATTAATTATTATTATAAAAGGCATTTACAGATCAGATGTATCAGATATTTGTATCAGATATTTGGTTTGAGGTAGAAAAAGCATACAAGATAAAGGTATGTGTGGCTGGATACACACATGTGAGTGTTGTCATGAATCATTAAAGAAAAGGTATGTAAAAACAACAATATAATTGTATTGCAGAGCATGTGCGCATGTCCTGGTTACCATAGAGACAGACTATCTACTGACTGAGTCAACTCAGTGACTGACTGGGTGACACTTGCTCTTTAAGTTGGCTGCTCCACAGGTCCGGCAGAAATGACTCACGCATAAAATCAACTGAGCCATAATTGTAAATTAATAATATGTCAAAGGGTGAGGGTTATGTCTGGGTGGTGAAAAAAAAATCATTTGAGTATAGGAATGAAGATTATGATCCAGCAGCAACCCCAAGTCCTTTGCAGAAGCTGCATTTCTCACCTGTTACTTGGTACAAATCAGCCTCGTGAACATCTATAAGATGTGATCTCCCCTGCTTTGCCAGAGTGGGGAAAGATAACGGCTGATTTAATGATTTTCTCAACTGAGGTGATGTGATGTATTGGCTGACTCTGCGCCTTTAGCTAGTATAACAGGTAAAACCCATTACCCTCCCACCAGCATGATTTATGATGGGTAGTATTGCTGCTTAGGTCTCCTTATATCTCATCCACCAATAGAATTGACTGCAAAATGTTACAGTTCTGGAGACAGTAAACTCTGGTCATTGGTGAGGACAAAACAGTGGCCTTTGGTTGGAAATGCTTGCTGAGGGGCAGGAGTGTTTAGCCATTCATGTAGGCTCCTTCACAGGAAGACAGAGGGTCACTCCTATTACAAAAATACCTCTGGGATCAAAGAGGCTGCATTCAGACAGGGAGATATGAACACGCAGGGCATATACTTAACACTCCTTGTTGCTATGTATATGCAACTGACACCAGATTAAGGATTTTACTGATTTTGCATAATTTTACAGTTTTGAAGATTTGATATATTTACTAAATGTAATATAGCCTTCCTTCAGCATCTTTATTTCACACAATGCATGTTATTGCACAGCATTCAGAAGGGGAGGACAGGTAAAGTTCACCATTGAACAAGTACCTCTTTTCATGGCAAATGGATGAAATGAAGTGAACTGAGCATCTGCCCTTTTGCACCTTATTTATCATTACAGATAGATAGATAGATAGATAGATTGATATAAAGATAGATAGATAACATTCATCAGGTCTTATAGACAGTTTCTTAGATAAACTGGGTAATAGGCCTGTTTTGGTGCGCTCTGTTTTGATGGCCCTTTAGCCCACAGTGTGTGGGAACTTAGACCGACATCGCTACGTGAAGCAGACTATTAAAATGTGCCTGGTGGTCGGTGGAGTGGCGAGAAACAACACCCCAGACTCTCGCTGGAGAGCAGAGGAGATTACCCGTGCGGATGCGCTGATCAAAGATTTTTTATTCCTCTCCTCCTCCTCCTACTCCTCCACCAATTATGCGCGAATCTCTCCATATAGAAAAACTGCCGATTACTTATTAACATGGCTGGCTGTACGTCAGAATTATTTGCGCAAAAAAAAAAAAAAGAGTGAACCGCTCCAAATAAAGATCCACTAATGAAGGCAATTAGTATAATGTTTGCAGCGAGTATAAAAGAAACGACGAGGAAAAGGGGATGATGCAAAGGGATCACATTTTCTGCTTCACAGAATCATAATGGTATAATAAGATGCAATTAGGCGATCGTCAGTACACATCACGTTGAAGCGAATGCACTTATATTGTAGGTGAAGTGCGACGATATGCGCACTTGATGACTCCACACTCGGCTTGAATGTGTTTTAATTGCGATGCATCGTCTGATCAATCACGCAGCTCGTCATAATCGCGGGGTGACATGTCTGCACCTTTCCATCGCTGTGTCCTATCAACCTGTAACACCCGAGCCAAGCATCGGCTTCTCTATTATCGCGGACAACTTGTTGTAAGGCTATAAACAGTCTATTTTGGAGCATGGCCCCTGCCTAACGAGACACCACTTCAAGTCTTTCCAAAACTTCGCGCACACACATCTCCAGTAACATCAAGCAATCAAAACAACTTTCTCGGCTAACTCTGCGGTCATTACCTGTGCCAGAGACTTCTCCGCGTGCGCGTGTCGCGTCGCCAAAATCCGTCCGCAGCTGATAAATGTCCACCGGTGATCCCAGAGGCAGGTGTCTAACCCTCAAACCTCCGCCACAGCGCTGGCATCAAAATAACTTCAAGCGGCCACAAAATCCATTCACAGCATTTGCAACTTTCCGCATCAAAATGCTCGGTCGTCGAGCAGATCTCAGTCCGTGGGAAATATCAGAAGTTGTGTTTGGTTATTTTAGGATAGAGCAGGAAAATGAAGAGTCTCACTCCATAGGGAGAGCCCACTGTGTGCCATTTCCAGTCCTCAATCACTGATCCCTGATAAGATATGCACTCGTTGGCGCATCCTTTTTTTTTTTTTTTTGCTCCAAGTTTCTCGAGCGCTGACAGAAGTAACGCACTCTAAGGACGCACAGGATGTCCACGCGACTGCGGCAGAAATGTCATTTTTGCAACGTTAAACACAAGCGATCCTAAACAAGAAGCCCATCTGAAGCATTTCCAGAGAGCAAGTGGTGAGATACTGTGGGTAGGTTAGTTGCTCCCCTCTCTCTCCCTCTCTCCCTCTCTCTTCCTCTCTCTACTCATCAGAGCGTGGGAGGAGGTGGGGCTCCCATCCACCGCAGCACACAGCAACTTCACACTCAACATCACATTATGCTAAGGCTGCCTACCAGGAAATTGTGTGATTCCAACAGTTAGTAAGAAGATCTCATCAAACTGGGTCACCTCAAGGGGGGGGGGGGCAGGGGGGCAGAATATACCTTATAGACTGCGAGCGCCTCGTGCAGCTGGATGTGTGTGTTGCTGCAAAACAAAACAAAACAAAACAAACAAACAAAAAAAAAAACGCTCCAGCTGCATCTGTCCACACAAAACGCACTGATTGCACAAATTGTCTAAATTCGATGTAACAGGTAGCCCGCACTGACAGTTTACTTGTTGATATGCATTCCATGTAGCAAAAATGAATGGCCTAAAATAGAAGCTGCTCTGGCCACTATTTATTCATTTGGCGCCACCCTCAGGCGGTTAGAATAAGGGTGGGAAGTAATACAGTCCTCTCTATCAGCTAGGGAAATTAAGGGAATTGAACGTTAACCCCTTGAAAGCTGAACACAGTGGCTTGATTTCTTTGAAAAGAAAAAGAAAATAAAAACTAGGAAGAAAGGCAGTGAGCAATGAAAAAAGACACAGCCCCAAAAAATGAGCAATGATACGTTTAAGTAAATTATCTTAAAATGAAAAAAAGTATATGACCTGGAAAACGTGTCTTAAAATTTATAATAATTCTGTAACCTTATTTTGAATCTGATAAACAAGAGGGAAATCCAGGCACTCCAAAAATGTGAAAAATGAGGAGGAGCTACATTAAAAAGCATTTATCATAGCAGCTAAATAATTAAAAAAGCCAACACGTTTCGACCAATACTGGTCTTTGTCAGAGCTTTAAAAACAGTTTTTTTTTTGTTTCCTTGGTTGTTTGTTTGTGTTGTTTTTTAAAGCTCTGACAAAGACCAGTTGTGGTTTAAACACGTTGGCTTTTTTTAATAATTTAGCCACCATATTAAAGGCTTTTGAAAGTAACTTCCACTCGATATTCTCGTTTTTCACTTTTTTGAAGTGACTGGATTTCTTTCCTGTTTATCCTGTTGGTTTCCCATTTTCCATGAACATCTGAAACTAGTTTTTTTTTTTAACCTACGTGTAATAGCCTACAGAGCAACCAGTCATCTCTCTCTTTTCATCATTTTAATAATGCAATTATAATAATAATAAATATAGTTTTTTTTTTCAATCTTTTATTTCTTTTTTTTCCTGGACATTTTCCCCACATTTTTCATGTTTTTGTTTTAAATCTATTAATGTACTGCTTTTGGAACATTTCTTTCCAGGTTGCTCTTTGCCTATTTCCCCATGTTTTGTTTTTTCTTAATTAAACCAATTTGCTCAAAGGTTTAAATACTTATGCAACATGTCTGAAAGTAGCAAAAGAAAAGTGGTGTCGCTTCAGGTTTCAAGGGGTTAATGCTGCTTGATTTTGGAGCAACTGCACATTTTTATTTTTTTTCCAAGTGAAAACAATGAAAACTGGTAAAACTGGAATGTGCCTGACATCATCTGTTAAAACGGCAGCAGCGTAATTAATAAAAAAGAAAAAAACAACAATGCTTTTGCTGTGGGCTATAAATCAGCATGGCTCAGCAGGGAGCGAAATCCATCCCACGCCACAGTTATTCTATTCCTTTCTTCCACAACATTGATGCTAGTGATCATAACTGCTTAGGCATAAGCAACAGACCAGGAGCAATGAGTCAAACGCTGGGGTTTTTGCGACAAAGGAGGAAAGCCTTAAGCAATGTCCTCCGGAGAAAACTTGATTTCCTATCTTCCCCAGCCATTCTGAGGCAAGAGTTTATCAGAGTGTTTCCAGTCTGTGATCCTTTACTCCTCCCCCATCTCTCATTAGCTGCAAACACACAGCTGTTGGGTTACCTCTCCAGGGCGCCCATTAAGGGCTGCCACTCAGGCTTACAGTGTCCCTGAGCCAATCATATTAGAGCTCCCGCCCACGCACTGCCACTGCTATGCTGCTCTTCACCAGCCATACTAATAACGTTTAAGTATTTTCACAGGTGGCCCATAAGTCGCCTGAGAGGAGAGCGCATATGAAGAGAGGGAGAACAACGATTAAGGAACAGAAGTTTGCATTTCTATGAATACCGATTACAGGCAAAATTATGTAATTGGGAAAGTTTGTGAGTTTATATTTTATGTGTCTTGTTGGTGTTTGATCTTTTGCCGTTTAATTTGTCCCTTGAGCGTTTTTGTTTTTGTAATTAACCGTGTAAATTAAGGGTATTTAAAAGGGATAGTTAAGTTTTTTTTTTTTGTTTTTTTTTAACTGTGGTTGTATGGGATGCTTATTCAAAGAGAGTATATTACATACAGTAGATGTCAGTCGGCACTCCTCCAGTTTGGAGCAGCAGGCTGGAGTCCAACACAGAAGCTACGTAATCCACTGCTGTGGATGGGGGCCAGCAACAAAACGTATTTTATCCACCTAAAAAAAAGAGAAAAAAATCAATATCAGTTTATATCAGTGTATTCTATATTGAGAGTATTTTGACTGCTTCATCTTAATGTCAGACAGTGCTTTTTAACAGGAAAATGAAGCCAATGTATTGCCCTCTACAAAGACGAGAGAAAAAACAGTGATTTGAAGTAATTTAGCATCATTTGGCTGACTGTCACTGGCTTCTGGGCTGTTGCTCGAAGCACAGGCTGTACTTCCACATTGTTGTATTGCCAGCAACCCATGTCACCAACAGCACGTAAAAAGAGTATACAGCTGATCAAGAGACACACACGCTCCTCTCTCTCTTTCTGTCAAACTTGGACCAAAATCCAATCAAATCTTAAAACTGCCATTTAATCAAATATGGATCAAAATTGTGTTTCTGCACTGCTTACTTATCTCCTAAAATGTTTCTAGAAACATATTTAAATGCACTGTTTAGCTGTAATGGTGAGACATTGTGAACAGGAAGTGGGTGCCATACTGCTTCCTGCACAGTGAAAATGGAGGCTGAAAAATGGAAATCAAAGGGTAAAACTAAGCAGCTCTGGTCAAAAACAAAACAAGATTCTGTAACTGAATTGCACATTTATCGTGTCAGCAGTGTCTGGTAAGGCATGATGCATTCCTGTAGTTGTAGGTTTTCTACTGCTTAAGCAAAAGTGTCCTTTTTCTCTGTTTTCTCTGGTCATGTAGCACTGATTTCTTTATTGCAGTATTTGCATTTCTCTACTGCAGAGTCAGCTTGGTTTTATGTGAGGACTTTATATTGTTGAAAGACTTTGAAAAAGAAAGAGTTTGACTTTTTATAGGTGACTAAAGTACATTTTGTCATCGGCCCCCATTCACAGAAGGAGATTGCTTAGCTTTCATGTTGGACTCCAGACTGCTTCCCTAAACTGGGGTTGTGCCCACTAAAATCAACTTTATGTGACCATATAACCACACTTCTCCAAATCCAAACTGTGCCTTTAAGGGAGTGTTTTGCACGATAATTTCTCTTTTCCTGACTACATGCTTTCTTAACATACATATGTTAAATGTATGTGTCATCCACAGTATCCACTTTTTAAAATGTATGCATTTCTTTGAGCAAACAGCAGAGACAGACTGAGGCCACGTTACAACAGTTGTTGTCCGTTTCAAGTATGAACAGAGTGTGGGCTGAAATTCTGCTTCAATTGATGTCTTCACCAGTCAGTTTAAAGAGCGCAGGCCTGTTTGATTCCCACTCACCTTTTCCTCGTGGCCATATTTGAGTATGAGAGAGGTAAAACGAGGACAAGGCGAGGGTAATCGGTGCATCAGAACAAAGGCACACAATGCCCTCAAACTCTCCCAAATTCCCTAAAAGAGTCTGCCCACCACACACTATCTGGCCAGCACATTGTCCGTGGCCAGTGTCCTGGATATTGCAGCCTCATACTCCGATGAGGAGCACATTTTTTCTCCCAAGTCTGATTTGGCTGATTAAACACATTCACTGAGCATCAATTAAGAGTTTTTCCTCGAAAAAATATGTTCATGAGATCCATATCCATTTACGTCAAATGATGCTGAAAAACTTTGAAGCTCAGCATGCTCGAATATTCTGAAAGCAGAAAGAATGTTCTAAGCTTGGTGTTTGTTTGCTTTTGTGGAACACAACAACACAGAGCGTGAATGTGATCTGTATACATTTACATCTTTTCTCTTATCACACACCACACCTGGAGTGCCTTTCCTCCTCCCCGACAAACAGACACTACAGACAAATGTAAAGAGATACACACACACACATACACATATGTTTCGCAAAGGGGATACATCTAAAGAGGAGGAAGTTAGGTTGAAGAAAACAATCAAAACTATCTGCAGCAAAGGTCTTCAATGCACACTTTGAAGACTAAATCCACACTAACTAGGAAATGGGCAAAAAACCTGCTGCTGCACTGCTCACTGTAGGTACGACTGTTAACAAAGTAACAACATCAACTGCTATGACATCATAAAACATCATTTAAGCCCAGAGAGTCTCAGCTATGAAAAAAAAAACAGATAAAGAAAGTGCTGCATTCAAATTTCTCCACATCCACTTGTGGAGCAGGAGCAGTTATAGATGGGTCAACTGAGGGATAGAAGGAGCGGTGATGCGGAAAAGGAAACTTTATGATTCTTGAACTGCTCAGCCCCAAGACAAAGCCCAGCATCACAGAGTCAGCAGCTGATGAAGCAAAGCTTGCTCTGATGCACTGTAGATCTGATTAGCGAAAAGTTTTCATCTCTCCTGAAATTAGGTTTCCATTAACAAATTAAAAAGAATGTGTAATCATAAAATATGTTTAAATGAAGGCATTGATTCAGTAATGGCATCTATTCGCAGAGAGCAAAGTCGGGAGTCTAATTGGATCTTAAAATGGCAGAGGGAGAATACATCAAAACAACCGTCTGCATAAGCACTTCTGGAAAGAAATGTTGATTTTCCATCTTAAAATATAAGATAAACTGTAAAGCAGTGATTCTGTAACATGTTCTCATCACATGTCATCAAATACCTATGTTTTCTCACACCTCGTGGTGTGTGATGTTGACACCAAAGGGTGCCTTTGGCTTGTCTATGAGGCGCGCTTTAACATCTGTATAGGAGCACAGCTGTCTCCTATGAAAAACATGTTCGCACATGCAGTTTATGTTGTCAAACTGTTGTGACTAGATTATGGCAACAAAACTAATTCATTAGGTTTACAAAGAACAGCATGTTTGAGGGAAAATTAGCACATAACGTGATGGGACACAAGTATACGACAGAGGGACTTAAATTATTAAAAAAGTTAAAACAGCTCTGACCATCTAACATTATGCTGAAAAAGCATTCTCTCAAGCAACATGACATTAAACCAACACTGACTTATACCACATTAGATTAGAAAAACACTAACTCATGTAACGTGATGTTGAAACAGCACTGATCTATGCAATGTTAATTCAAAAAAGCACTGACTTGTGTAATGTGACGTTAAAACAGCACTGACGTGTAACATTGTTACAACATTGAGTTACGTAATATTGTGTAAAAAAAACCCACTAATTCATGTTACATGATGTTAAAGCAGCACTGACTTAGGAAACGTTACCTTAAAAAAGCATTGATTTGTAACATTACATTATATATGTTAAATATGTTAGGTAACGTTACATTAAAACAACACTGACTTTTGGTTTCACACAGAACATGAACAGTGGTCTCCTGGGTGATAGTCTGACCCATCCACCATCCTTCCAACCCTCCCTGCGCTGACTTTCTCACTATTATACAGTACGTCATAGCTCTGAGCACCAAATATTGCCACTAAGGGGTTAACATTGTAGTTAAAATGTAATAAAAATTACAATTTGATTTGAAAATAATATCCACATAGACAGTCATCTCTAACACCTGAAAACTGCATGTTGTGATTGAATGCGTGGGGAAATTTAAACATCTTTGCTCTCATTTTCCACAGGTTTGATGTAAAGATCTATTAGATTTTTTCATGCACTCAATAGCTGGTTGGATGTACTGCCAAATTATGAAAACTGTTTTGGAGACGTCTTTTGGTTATGAAATGAGCATTCAGGTGATGGACAACAGCTCTGCTGGACATTCCTGCAAACAGCATGCCAAAGGTATGTTTCCCTAAAAAATGGTGACACCTGTGGCATTGTGTTTTGTGATCAAACTGCATATTTTAGAGCAGCCTCTTATTGTGACCATCCCAAGGCACAACTGTGTAGTAATGATGCTGTTTAATCTGCATCTTGATATGCCACATTTGTCATGAGGATGATCTTGGAAAAAGAGCTCACTAACACAGATTTCAACAAATTTGTGACCAAAATTTGAGTGAAATATTTCTTTAGAGTGCATTAAAAGCCTTAAAATAACTTGAAAAATGGGACCCAAGACAAATGTTGCATTTACATTTCTGTTCAGTATAATTGGCAGTTTATAAATGTTTGAAATGTCCAGTTTCAGTCGGCTACAAATACAAACTGCAGAGCAACTGTTAAATTTAGAAGGATGTGCATCCATTCATCATCTTCAATTATAATTCCTAGATTTTAATTGCCAAGTGCATCTATTAGCACTTCTTAAGATTTTATCAGCAGTAACAGTTTGATCATAAAAGCATCTCTCTTTTGTGCACAGCTCAGCCTCAATAAGATTTCCTACAGGACTCATTTCTGATTCAGCTTCATATTCTGCCGCACAATTTATGTAACCTCCTAATAATGCGATTGCACATGGTCTAATCAAAAACTCTTTTTTTCTAAGCTTAGCAAATGGTGTCATAATTTCACAATGAAACACATTTTAATTTAGTAATTCATTGTACAACTTTAAAGTCCACTTGGTGCGGAGAGTAGGAAGTGAGGATTATTTACAGTACAATGGCTACAAAGCTGGTTTAGGTTTTAGCTAAACCTTCTTAATGAACATGTTGATGTATTATTGTAGAGGTGTTAATGCCACTGTAAACACGCAATACAAAGGACATTATGTTTTCAACAGGACATATGATATGCCTGCTTTAATTCGCATGTGTTTGCATTTTATGTGGGATGTTTCAGATATGATTTAGGTTTGCATACACACACTCACACACACACACACAAATTCAAATACATTGTCAAAACGCCATCTGATCATCCTGAAATATGTCAATTCCAAACAGAAAAAAAGGGGTAAAAAAAAGAATAATAATAACCATCATTCTCTGAAGGTTGATGTATAGACTTAATGGACAACAGATTTCCTAATGGCACTGGCATCTGAGGGGATTTAAAAGAGGCGTGTTTATAAAGCTGTTAGCATCACATGAACGACTCACCGTCAGTCCTGTCATGATTTAGCTTGCTGATGTGTGTGTGTGTGTGTGTTTGCATCAGTGGGCGGTTGCATGTGTGTATTTCTGATTTGCAGTTACAAAGGCTGAACAGTTTACCCACTAATATTTCCTTCAGCGGCTCCCTGTTCGGTTATCATTTCATGCACACTTGTTTATCTTTTCCAAACAATATCATACATGAGAAAGGTGGAGAAAGCTTAGCAGTGAGACAGGCACTGATGTATAAAAAGGAGAAAAGAAAGAAGATAATAAGTAAGGTGACAAACCCAGTATGAGTAGAAAGCAAGCAAATCCCAGGTCTAAAAAAAAAAAAAAACAAGCCAAAGCAGAAGTGCAAAACACTGCAGTTCTTCAAATAGCCACTTGAGGCTGACTTCAAGAGCAATTCCCAAGTTAAAATGTCCAACTTTCCGGCAGAAATAAAAATGCTTACAGCCTGCTACAAGAAACAATGTTGGTCTCTATGGCTAATTTCCTCGTTCATGATACTTGTATGGGGGTAACTTCATATTTCATAGGACTGCAAAGGAATGACCCGCCCCACTCTCCCTCTGACTGGCTGGTACTTGTTGCCTTCATTGGTTAGAAGGTAAGGTAAGAATATCAGGGTAAGCCAATCAAATTTTCATACAGGTGGTAATTCTATATGTAATGTTTTTGTTTAAATGTAGTTGGGGCTTAAAATTATGCATATGTTAGAAATTTAAGATTAAAACATTACTGCGGGAACTCATCTGTCTCGCCACTCCAGCTGACTCAAAACGCAACTGGTGGGGATTGAAGGATGAGGGAGTACGGAGCAGAACCATAGCAGAGCTGTAACGCAGCGCACATGCAAGCAGTGGAAATCCAGGGTAAATGCACCATGCTAACCGAGCTAACAGCTAACTTGTATTGTGTGGTAGTTGTATTTGTTTTATAGTTGTATTTGTCTGTATTTATTGTTGCAACTTTGTTTTAAGCTGCCCTCTTTGCCAGGTTACTCTTGGAAAAGAGATGTTAAATCTCATTGAGTCTTTTACCTGCATGAATAAAGGATATATAGCATTAGGGTTATCTCCATCCTATCATCCAAATATGGTCAGTTCTTCTTCCGGCTTCACAAACCAAAGTTTACATCACAGTGGCTAAGTCCATTATTTTCTACAGCCTATAGTGGAAAGACAAGGGTGTTTTTCTTTATCAAGGTTATACTTAAAATGACATATTCATTCCTTCTCCACGAGGTCTCACCCTCAACTACCCTTAGCATCCAACATACAGGTATATATGTACGCATTTATTTTATATGTGCAGCCTCTGTTTCTTGTTCTTAGTCACTGGGAGACGATACAGTGAACTTAAATCAAAACAAGAGAGCATTTGGACTTATGTTTGGCCCCATGTGGTTTAGTTAATTAACAGAATGGGTTCTTTAGCAAGCAGAGAGTATTAAGGGGTGGGAGGATCTGCATCACTCCTCCCTCTTGTAGGAAATGCAATATCTGAACTTGGGAAAACACGGTGCTTTGGAAATAGTTCCTTCCTTCACACCAAACTGGACTTCAAACGAACAGCCCGTGAATACATTTTGAAAATTAATATCCTAATGCGTCGACTATATTGCACTTTAGGGATAGGTAATCCTGTTACTGTCATGTAAACATGTCGCTATGTCTTATACTCAGACCTCCTTATCATATTCAGTGCATTCAAGATTATATGCAGCGGTGCTGGATGACAGTTTTTCTCTTAAAGGGTTGGGGGGGTCGCAGCGTGTTTAACCATGCCAGGAGCGACACTAGTTTGCATTTCCTTTTTTTGTTCATTGTTTATATTTGCCACGGGGTTGGGATTATATCCACATGATCCTGACAGTTAGGCACGCAATGGCAGCCACAATAACATGTCTGATAGTGAAACAGTAGGCTTAAAACACTCCTGCAGTCATCCGCTGCACAGCACAGCTGCAAACCCAAAACCGCATAAAGAAAGCAGGAATGAGCGAGTGAGTGAGAGAGAGCAAATTAAGCTACTTAGCATTTCTTGCCTGCTTTTTAAAAAGATTAAATTATGTTCAAAGTCGTAAATATATTCTATAGATTGGAATGGATTAGCAAATGGTGGCATTCATTTAGGTTTGCGGTCTGAAGTGAATTGTTGATCTGTGGGATGTGAAGTTGTTTTGCCTCATTTTCCAAACTTGTATGTTTTTTTTTGTATTTACTGTGTATTGTGCCAAACCATTCAGCTGATTACAGACTTGCTCTAATGGCAGTGGAAAGGTTTCAAGATTTTTATCCCCCAGTTGATGTAATTGTAGGAAAACAACAGAGTTCTCTAAGCTCTTAGCTTTCATACAAGTGCAGCATCATCCACACGGCTGGATTCTCACTGGGCAACAGCAGACCCAAAAAAGAAGATCCAATGAAGAGAAAAACGAAAAGGGTCGAGTGTATATCAAGGGGTTAACAGACTTGACATCTTCCTACAAAATTCTGTTTGCTGGCACTTTAATTTAAAAGAGGAAAAATAGTCCAAGAGCAGGTGGCACTCGTAAAATAATGCAATATAATGGCAGAAAACAAGTTAGGATTTAGCTGTATTGCCAATTCCCGAGACAAAAACAGTGTATGCATTTCATTTTGGATTCAAGTGAGTGATATATGACCAGTGTGCTTTTAATATTAAAGATTTCAACATGTCCTGGCAACAAATCCAATATAACATTGAAAATTTGGTGATTCTTAAGAGTTCCACCTGGTGCAATATATTGTTCTATAAAACTTTAAAATGTCAAGGGGATATAAAAGTCGAGAGGCTATTCAGCAGACAGATGAGATATTAATATTGTTAACTGTACTGTTATTTTTTTATTATGAGATGTTGTGCAAAAGGGGATCTCTTTTAATAATATTCAAAATCAGATTGAGGAGAACTTTGGGCGACAAAAAATATATTAAAAAAATATTTTTAAATTATTAAAGTCGACTTAATGAACAGCATATTTATAAGACATATCATACAATATGCTTTCCCATTTGGATGCATGACAACAAAATGGGAGCGTCCGTGTGTCTGCACGCATCGCTGTCACTCAGCCTGTCACACAGAGCCGCCGCTCGCAGCGAAGCACAAATAGATGTAGGAGCAGCAGCCTCAGACCTCTGCCATCAGTGAAAGAAGTAGACCCATGCGTTCATTGATTTCAAAAATGCTTCATCCACTAATTTCTTTTGCGGGCTTTGTATGTTGGCTGAAGTGAGAATAAATTAGCTGATGACTGCTGAAGCTCACCCACACAACTTCATTCCAAAGCACTGTAGCCAGGTAAAAGCCACATTGATTTTTTTCTACTTTCTGTCAGGTTTTTAAAAACTTGAACTTGACCTGTCGAGACACCTACATATCTGACTGTTTATTGCAATGACTCGGGTTAGGTGTTTGAATTAACTTCTTTAAAATGATTAAACCAGGTCTTGGAAATTGATTTTTTTGTTGATGGTCCTTGTGAAACAATATTCTTTGGTAGCGTATGCTCTAATAAACTGCCACAGCACGAAAGCATGCAGCAAATTTGCAGCTAGGGTCACAAGGTTTAGTTTGTGTTTATTTTAGCCTTTTAAAAACAAATATGAAACAAATTCAGTCATTCAAATGAGAACAATTGTTTGTCAAACACTCTAAGCATATAAAAGACACTGATATCCACACATACAATCAACTCACAGATAATAATTATTCACATTCGGACTACATCACATCACTAGAAATAAAAACTTTTATTTTCCTCTTAGCATTATATTACTATCTAATGGACAGCTTACTTATACCACCACAGATATCCACACTTTCAGGACTATCTGCTCTATATTGAAAAAAACACGTCCTTGATTCTGTTCTATTTGCTATTCATTTCCCAGTTCAATGTGCTACTTCAGTTAATGTCTAGACAGAGCAAAGGGCATGGGTTTGTTAGCAAGTAATTATTATTTGTACTTTATTCTGAATCTTTAATTCAAGAGGTAGACACCTACGGTTTTTCATCCATTAGTCCTACGAAGCCATACAGGTCAAATCCACAGTGATTCTCAATGCTTTTCAAGTGTTGCGCAAAGTCCTAATGTGTGGAGAGGTTTTTCTTGTTTGTTTGTTTTTATCTAAGTGTAATTCAAAATATATTTTGATTGTGATCCCTGCAGAAGAATCAGGGCATTGTGGTCTAAAGTTGTACATTACAGCTACAGTTGATGAACTTTATGAGAGCTACTTTGTTTTATTTGCTCTGACTTTTAATGTATTCTGAAAGAAGCACATGAGATGGATATCTGTGGAAATAAAATCTGATTTGATAAAATTTACTGCAACACAACAAAAACAACCATTTAGTGCAGAGGAGTCTTTGATGCAGCTGTGAATCATGTCAATGGCTGCGCGTGAACTCTGCTGTCAAACAAGGCAGAGTTGACCAAATATGAATCAAGGTTTATATTTCAAATGTTTCTAGAAACAGATCTTAGTGTACTGTTTAGCTCAAAATTAGAGTTTATTCTTGCCAGTGGCAGTACTTTGTTTTGGCACAACTATTTCCAATATGGCTTCCTCATTTTACAGCTAAACAGTGTACTCATCTTTAAAACAAAGCAAAAATAAAACAGTGCACTAATATTTAAGTGCACTGTTTAGCTGTAAAATAAGGAAGTTTGTGACCCTGCTGCTATATTGGAATCAGTTGCGCCAAAACTGGCCGGAGCAAACTCACATTTTACAGCTAAATAAAACAATAAAATATGTTTCTGAAAATGCAGTTTTCAGGCAATTAGTGTTGTGTGAATAAAGCAACAGTTTCAGGAAATATGACCAAAAAAAAAGTTGTTTTTTTTTAAGTTAACAACTACAGCTTTAAACAAACCTGTGTTGCATTGTATGTGTTTATCCTCCTTGTTCCAGGTTATAATTTGTTATAAACTCTGAAGGGCTGGTTTATTGCACAGTCCTCAAGAAAACAGAGAAATTTTGTACAAGGAATGAACGCAATAACAGTAAGAATCTAATGCAATCCAATTACTTTGCAGCCAACACTATCTTGGTAAATCTTATACTATTGTCTTGTTCAACAGAGGTGGTGATTAGATTCTATGGGGATTTTTGCTGTTTTTGTTGGGGATGACTGTTGTTTTTCAAAAAGGAATAGAGGCTCAATCAGTTCTCAACTTCAATATATTAAGCATTATCAACCATAATAGGTCCAGCTATTCCTTAACACCATAGCTCAGTGAACAAAAGCCTTGGTGTGCTATCTTGTGTGACTAATGCTTATACCATTTAAAGAAATTATTGTTTTTCTCTCCTCAATGGGAGCCAATATGGCTGATATCCAAAAGAAGAGACACAAATCCAGTGTTTTCACTCGTGTTGACCGAACTGGTAATAAAGCAAAAAGAAATAATGTGAGTGCAGGCCTTTAATAGCGTATACCCTTGTGGTCTTATAGGGCATTTTGGATGAAAAACATTCAGCAAATGACATCTATATAAGAATATCCACTGGCTGGAAATGAAAGAATTTTTTCTTGCTTTATTGTGCATCCAAATAGCTTCTTGAAAAATACAGAGGCTGGAGGCTGCCAATGGAATACTATGGGGAAAAGAGAGAAGGCAAAACATCTGGCCTCCAAATTTTAATTAGACTTACCACTGGGATTTCTTTCATTTTACGTACTGGGGTATTTCTTTTCCTTCAGGAATACTTGACAACACGATTTGAAATTAAATAATGAAATAAAAACTTTTCATTTAAAGCGGAATACCATTTATTTGGGGATTCATGTTCATTTATAACTCTTATTTGACTGTCAACAATCTCGAAACCACAATTCTGAAAATCCCCACATGCTACAATAACTGATGTTCCAAGTGTTTTTGTCCAATGCTTTCCTCTGAAACCACAGAGTAAGACTTGGGGCATTATCATGATGTCTGAAGCGGCACTGTAAACAAGCAAAGTTATTTTGTCAGTTTGCTTGTTTGATCTGAGACTTTATATGCTCAAATTAGGCTAGTTCAACTGAAGTGCAACTGGCAGTAAAGCAGAAAATGCACTGTTATCTATAGAAAATACCCTGGAGTGAGTTTATATCATTCAAGGAGGAAAACTGCTGCATCACTGCTCTAAATGGGTTTCAATGTTTGGAGCAATAATCTTTCTCCCACCATTCCTTGGGCAGTCACTCAGTCACAATTGTACATTTTATTTCAAGACTGCCCAGCTGTGCCTTTGCATAAGCTCATCTAGGGCATACCTTTATTTTATAAAGGGGAGAAACTGCTGAGCCCAAGAGGAACTTCAGGTCCAAAAAGTTAAGCAAATGTTTAAGTGCCTTGATCTGGCATTCTTTCTAATGGCCAGCAGGGGGTGTCTCCACTGACTGTAAAATAAGTCTGATTTATTATTACTTGCTTTATTACCTCAGTAAACATTTTCCTTATGGGTTTGTAGCCCCAATCACTAGTTTTAAGTGTTCTTCGATACAGCATGATGTTCATTTTATAAATTATAGTCCCATTAAAAGTAAAATAGACGATAAAGCAGGGTATTCTTTAGGGCGTGGCTATCTTGTCATTGAGAAGTTGCTATGGCCAAAATACCAAACTCAAGACTTCAAAACTGTCATCAACAAAACGGTCAACAGTCTACGGACATGGGTGATGTCCGTAGACTGTACAAAATAATGAACATGGTTACTGTCACATCAACTATTAGTTTGTGGACTGTCTTGAAGCCTCAAAGCCATAACCATCTTGGTTTTTTAGAGCCAGAAGTGACCATATTTGGACAAGGAGGTAGAGCTGTGGAAAAGTGAAAGGTGAATCTGACTTAGCCTCTCAGATAGCTTGTCTCTCAATTAGCCCTTCCTCTTAAATATGCACAACTTTAAGTCTTAATAAACTGTAAGTGAATAAGTTGTATAAAAACTCACCCCACACACAGTTATCATGTTTATTAAAATTAGCTATAGAAACAAAAACTTTTTTTTTTTTTAACAGGCTGTAAACATGTTTATTTCTGATGTAAAGTTGGGTATTTAAACATTTGGGATTGACTCATTTTTGGAGCCAGTCTCAAGGGGACATTATAGAAACAGCAGTTTTAGGCTCCACTGTGTTTGCTGCATTTTTCAGCCCCAGAGGTTCCCACTTCTGTTATACAGTCTATGGCTAAGCCTAACTGTCTCAGTAGTGCAAAGTCCTGAGTTTTTTGCCGAGTCTAACTGGTAATGATAGTACTGAAATTCGACTGGTGTAATATGAAATGGGCAGGCACTAAGGATTGTTTTATTTCATTCTCAGCAGCTAAAGAGGCATTAAACAATCTGGGGGGTCAGCACTGCTGACCATCTCTTATTCCTAGTTGTGATTTGAGCATGTCCTGCACCACTACAGTATAAGTCAAGATTCCAGACATGGGGTATTTTATGATGTGCTGAGGTAATGGGACTGCTTGTTACAGATAGTTTTGCAATTAAGCACATTTTAACTTTAAACATGTAGTGGAATTCAGAGCCAAGGTTGTGTGTTTAGTTCCACTTTGTGAGTGTAAATGCACTCATCAGCACAGCAGGTCCTCCAAAATTTTGTAAAATTACAGACATCTTAAATTCTTAACGGTACATAACAAATGATAGGTTGGCGTGAGGAAAAAGGAAATATCGATGTTGGAAGGTTACAGATCTATGATGAGCTCCAGTCAGTAGTGGACCACAGAGGTTGACGGCGTGTCTCTTAGCAACGCAGGCTCTTAGATAAGCCCTGCAATGGGAAATGCCCTCACAGAGGCCTGAGGCACAGACTCTGTTCCCACAAATATGCACAAATTAAAATACTTCTTTAAATTTCATTATAGTTATCATCATTATAGTTAATATTTCTTTACACAGAAAGGGAGGAGAATTTCAATTTCGAGTCCTTTTGCAGTCTCTGTGTTTTCTTTCAGTCATTCCACTAATCCTAATATTTTACTAAATGTATTATAGATGTTTGGTAATGTTCTGCCATTGACTTGACAGGTCTCTCTTTGAAAAAAAGACTTGTGATCTTAGTTGGACTTGACAGGTTAAATAAAGGTTATGTGAATATAAAAAAAAACTACACTGACAGTGGAGTTGCTCATTATCAGTACCAGACGTTTTCCATTATTAAAACTTTGTGCAACAACATTTTTGTCAATAATGATAAGAATGTTGCTAAATATTTTATTTTCTGCTATTATAATATGCTTATAGAGTTGAGACATTTGCTATTTAATGATTTTGCACAGCACTTTTCAAGGGTACACATTTGTTTTTTTTTTTTTTCTTTTAAATAAATAAATAACACCTATTTGAACCAACCAAAAAAAATGTGAAAAAGAAGGACATGATTGCAGTTGAATCACATAATGACGATTAAATTAGATAAAATGTTTTTCTCTGAGCATAGACACTCAATGAAGAAGTGGTGAGATGCACTGACCTCACCAATTTAAGTTCCCCAGGTAGGATCTTCTAAAAGCCTGAGGGCCTGGAAAGCAATGTCTGAAATGTCTTTGGTCTTTAGGCTAGACTCGAGAATGGCCGGGGGGGCCCTGAGGTTGTCAGGTTACACACTTGTTCAGGTTAAAAGATCAGAGACAGCTTCACTCAGACATACCAGCGCGTTAAAAATAATCAGTTCAATTTAAACGCGCAACTCAAGCAGAGAGAAAACAGACACATCATGCTAACAGACAACTGGACCAGAGAGCTAAAACAAAGGTGGTATGACCTGACATGTGTAGTCTTTCTCAATAACTCTTAATTCTGGGATGCAGGATGGGGGGAATGGATGAACGCATAAAATAACCAACACGAACAGTCGTGAAGTAACACCTTCTGGTCTGTAAGTCTTCCAAAATGACCTTAACGCCATGTCATAAATACTCCTAATGCATGCTGCACGTTTACTTAACACTCTCATAATTTGTGATACAGCAATGTAGCAGCGGATGGTGTGTTTTCACAAATCTTTATTTGTCAGCTTACTTATAATGAAAAATTACCCATGCCTTTTAATGAATTCCTGAAAGCACACAAGGCATTAAATTGTGGATTCTGGATGTCAGTGTAATTAGTGTTTAGATTTTTTGCCAAGAGGACTTGAGAAAATATTGTGAATATATTCATAATAGACGTATGGAGGGAAGTAGAATAGTATTTATGAGTGACAAGTATTGGGGCATTTGTGCACGTCTATGCTGTAAATCTGACAGACCAGAAACTTTGGTCACTTGACCTAAAACAAATGGGAGAATGTCAAAGCCCGGCCTTCAACTTCATACCAATGTTTTACTTGTTAGACAGCAGTAATCTTTTGTTTCAATACATTTCTCATAAATGAGACAGTAGGAGAAACAGAATGTACCAGAACTATCCACAAAGTAAGGCAAGCGCTAAAATATCAGTGGAGCTGCTGGGCCCGCTTTAATATTTCAAACACTGCGCACAAAATGTGCTTTTCAAAATCAGGATTTAAACAATATTATATATTGATATGATTATAAATATGACATATTACTTAATTTTCAGATTTGTATCCCTTTAAATGCTGATTTTTTGTCATGATTCCACTATGTTTTTAGATGAGAAAAGCAAAAAAATTTTTTTTTTTCAGTATACAAAATGCTAAGTATATATATATATTTTTTTTTAAACATTGTTTTTATTTTCACAGTCTGGGATATGACAATGATTTGCAGCAACATTGATTGTGAAAATGCACTGAGTGGAAATAGTATGTATTTTCTCCATATGGGGCTAAAGCCCACAATGACACCAAGAAATAATACAATGTATGTTTTTATGCTTTGATGCTTGTGTGATGAAAAACTGCAGTTTGAATGGGTTTGGGTGGCTCATTTTTTGCACATAACAGTATGAATGTAACAATTTTGTTTTTACTGTGTATTTTAGACTTTTTGTAGGAGCAGAGCTGGAAATTCCAAGATTAAACAAAAATTCAAAATAAAAAAATAAAAAATAAAAATGAAGAATGCAAAGAGCGTAAAATGCGCCAAACAGTCCCTAAGGGTAATTAGATAATCTGCAAAAGCAACAAAAGATAAGGGTACTGCTGGTTAAAATGCTGTTGAGCCATCCTTAATGAAGGGGGAAATTCCTTAACTGTGACAGCCCTATTTTAGTAGATTATTTATCCATAAGCAACTGCACACACATTGTATTTTCAATACTTACAGAACATTCTTATCAAAGGAAAGGCTAACATGCTGAAAACGAGCCTGTTGCTGGTTAATCAGAAGAAAATGATCCATTTACTTGCTAATTTTCTTGCTTGTTTATTATTAGCCTCTACAGACTCAATGCAGCGCTAATCACGTCTCTTTATTTTGCTCTCGTTATTACACCTTACCTTTTTTTCTTGCAAACTTGCACAAGCGCAAATGCTGTGCCAAGGCTTTTTAAAAGAAATAATGTATTTCCCCCATACTTCAGGGCATTTCACCTGACATTGACCTCAAGTTTAGCCTAACAGGACTAGACTGATGGAACTGAAGGGACTGTTGGAAATTTGCATATAAGCACAGTGAAGACTTTTGTGTAGTGAGCAATTTTTGATCAGGTAGAGCAATGTGGATAGCTGTTTCCTCGTTCAACAAAAGTACAACCAAATTCATATGCATGTCATAGACAAACTTTCAGTTCATAGGGGCATCCAAAGCGTGCCTCGTTTTGCATGCGGTGTAGAATGAATCAGGGGAAAGAAAAATGTTCTTTTGATAGCTGAACCTCGATGGAAACAGCCCACACCATATTCACTGGTCTCAGGGGAAAATAAAGGATTGTGATACATGAAAATGAAAGTCAGACTTTGAACTGATGCTGACACCAGAGGAACTGTCGGTAATGTGCACACAACTTGCGTGCGACTCAACGCACAATGGTACTCTATAATTTTAATTATGATTAGAAAAGCGATGCAGTGAAACATCAGCTTTGTTTGCCAAATCATTTGCATATCGCATCAGATCACAGCATTTTTTGATGACCAAAATACAGACTTCCTAGAGACGTTTCCTTTTGTGTACGTCACATTTATGTCGTGTCATTTTTAAGATGATTTTTGAAAATATAACTCTTCATATACACTGCAAAGATTGACATCATCTGCAAAATGAGTCATGCTTTAAGTGGCAGAGAGAAAAAAAAGGCTTGCTTTCTGAAACCAAGGCCAGCTTTTGCCAGTATGCCAGATGGGCTCTACAACTGTAACTCCACATGATTTACTGGCGACAGAGAAACAGAATTAAGATGGTTTCAAGAGGCTTTTCTTTGAAAAGGTATGGATGATAGTACTTCAGCTTTTGACTGAGAATGAATAATTGTGACATAGTGAGCTATCCTTCGTGAACCAAGGGGATACAGATTAGCAGTTTTGTGAGCAGCAAGCTTTTGTAATCCATCGTTGAAGTCTTCAGCTACCCATTGTGACACTTTTTACCAGAATGTTTGAAAGCAACAGTCTGTCCCACAGGGTCACACTCGGAATTCATTGAGTTCTCTTGGATTTTTTTTATTTTGGAAAAGATTGGTTAAATGACTCAGAAAGTAATGTCGTGGACAGAAATTTTGTCCGTTTTTTTTCTCTCCCAAGATTTGAGAGATCATATTGTGAGGCCTATGATATCATCACGGAGACTGTCATTACCATGAGAAATGTCACTCTGTGCTGTTTTGAAGTAGACGCCAAGATACAGAGGAAATGAGAAGCTTTTCATGTTTAATTAATAATGCTAATGAAACTTAATTAGAGCAGCTTATGAAAAATGCATTCAAATGAGAGATGAGCTTTATCCTTAAATAACAAGCCTCCTGTGCTGGATTTGGTGTTCTATTACATGCTAATTAGACTGCACTAGGGACTGTTAATGAGCATAGATCATTTCAATCTTTAGCACAGCAGGGCCCCCACCAACTGCCTATGACCATACACTGCATGTGCAAATCTCCTTTCATATGTTTATGTACAGCATATGGCAGGACTTATTCATTTTGTGCAATAATAGTTGGAAATCTGGGCTGTTATTATCCACTACAACATATTACATATTACTGTTAATTCATTCATTACCTCTTATTCAGTAAAAACCTGAAATTAGTAGGGATGCATTGGTCTACTGGCTGAACATTTGTATCTGTGAATATTTGCCTTGTTGACTGTCACTGGCATATCTGCAAATAAGATGACATTCACCAGTGGCACTGGCCGTTTGTATTTATTATTTTTTTTCTGTTGTGTCACATCATATTTGCAAAGGCTAAAAAGCAGAACTGGAGACTAACGGCCACAAACTGAAATTAATAAGCTGGGCAAAGGTAAATTACAACATTCTCATTATGTGTTCAATGTAATCTTGTAAAATATTAGTTTTTGGTGAGAATCTTGAATAAATTCAATTTTATAGACAGATTTGTCAATCTTTTCTCAGCAATATAAGACACTAAAGAGGAAATTATGATACACACACACACAATTAAAGGACAAAGGCTACTGAAGCACTAATTTATTTTTGTTTTTTAAACAATGTTTTTGTGGGTAAAAAGTTATATAAAAGTTTGCTTTTTTGCATGCATTATTGAAGTTGTGCTCTTTTCAATGCAGTGTAATGAAGGGCTTAATTTCTTAAAAGGGTGTAAATAGTGTGGATTTCATTTTTTTCCCCTGGCACAAAAAGGGGTACTGACTAACAAATAAATAAATAAAAATCTATATAAAGATACCATTATCAGCCATGGGCTTTTTAAGGCCTTTTTTAAACAACAGTATCTGTATCTACCCACAAGTTCAAATTGGTGGTGGTTTAATATTAAAATTACAATGTGCATTTGCCAGTAATATTTTTTTTAATCAAATACTTCACATGATTTGGATGTTTACTTCGTATTTGATTTTGCTAACTGATTCATTGTGCAGTGGAGAAGGCATCAGATCAATGAAGAAAAAAACTTCTTTTCAACTTTGCAGTCCTGCTGTCACATTCCAAATTAGATGGCAAAATAAAGAAGCGTTTTCAAATAAAAACTGTTACTATAAAAGGGTGAATATAAACGAACTTGTATCTCTTATGTAAAATCTTCTGTAATATAACATATTTTAATAGTAATTAGTTACATTAGCTGCACTGAAAACAAGTCGAGACTGACAAGTGTATCAAACATAGCCTCAGAACATTTGGGCACACTGTAATCCTCTGGGAGTTTCTATTAAAAAGACCAGGCAGTCTGCAGGCTATCAGTTCACAGTTTACAGGTCTGGAAAAAAATATCTTCAAACAAGCCTGCGCTCTTTATTTGGTGTTCACTGAATCGCATCCAAAGGTACATTTTCAGACACTTATTTTGTATTTTGTGCATGCAATTTTGCATGTTAGTCATGTCAATTATCCACATTTGGTTTTCTGCCCTTTCATCTAAATGCAAAATGTCAAAAATAATAGATTGGTGGCGTATCTATTGATGCATGCTGCGTGCTGAAAGTACATGGATGGTCTTTATGTAGAGAGACAGTGGTGAACTGTCACAGTGTGTGTGTCATCTCCAGCTTTCTAACAGCTTACTAACATCACAGCTCAATTGTTGAAAATGTCTGTATACCCTGCAGGTAAGGGTCTATTAAATCCTCCTACACTGTGATCCTGCTCCTACGCCTGATTCTATCTCAACCTGTAAGGCTTTTGGTCAGCAGCACCTATCGCAATTTACTTCTCTTGAATTCCAACGAATGAATCCTTGAAAAAAGAAACAAAGCTGTCATTGATTTTGCAGCCTCTATATGACAGTTTGTACCAGCTGATAAATGATCAGCATGATACGTATACATAAACTAATTAACTATATAACCAGTGTCTCTGTGCTAAAGAAAGAGTGGGGGTTGGATGAATGGGTGGATGTGTGCGCTCTGTTTTACACTGTCAATTTGGCAGACGCCTGCAGGGGCTGGTGTGTTGCCATGGTGATATGAGCAAGGCATGAAAGAGCAGCAAGGTTTGCCTAACAGGACCAGTCTCATAAGGACTGATAAAATGAGAACCTTTCTTTAAGAGTCTCGCATTCACTGTATGCTTGTTCAAAACAACCCAGAGCGTCTCTCTTAAGCACGACACGACTCACAATAAAACTGAATCAGACTTGCCCGTTTAACACTTGAATCAGCCGAAAACATTTGTTGTTTTCACTCCATCTAATCTACAAATGCTGATAATTTCGTAGCAAATTATACAATTAGTGACAAGTTCTATCATTTGTGTTGCCATCAGACAACAAATTGAGAGTAGCACATGTAGGCTGAAACTGAAGGTCTTTTTCCACAGCCTTCATGGTTGGCTGACTGATTATCGGTCTGACTAAGATCTGTCTTCAACTGAAGTTTTACTGGTAAATTATTATTGCTGGTGAAATCCTGGAATGGTAGCCCCACAAGCAGTTAAAAATCAACACTAATGGGGATATTTACTGAGGATGTGCAGCCCACATTTAAGCGCTTAATAAGCCAAATTGTGTTTGTCTTCTTATATATGCCAACGGACCAACAAGGCTCTGCCCTGTGAAATAGAAGAAAGGCAGCACCAAAGAAAATTGGATGTTTGGTCTGATGCAATATGCAGCCTACGTTGAGGCATTCCTGTAAAGAAGCAAAAAATATGGGAGCAAGGAATGGAAATCCATACCAACAGCCAGCCCACCTTATTTATTACATGCTGACCGATGCCACCGAGGAAATTGTGTTTGAAATTTTATGTCAGAGGAAGGAAGGTGTAAAATATGCAGGAATGTTGTGTCTGACACAGGTGCAGGCAGAAAGTACAGTCAGGTTGGATTAGCAGCTTAAGTGAACAGATAAGAGAGATTCACAATTAAAAGATGCATCATAAAGCTACATTTCCGGAACTCTCCACTTAGCGCGGCAGCTATTTAACAATCTGTTGGTTTTCACACGACTTCTCTTCCCTGGTTCTCGCAGGTCTCTTCTCCTTATTTTTCCAGACTTCTATTATTTCACAGCACTTCCAGTCCAGTGCGATATGATTGAAGCAGCAACTACCACTTAAGTAGCTGTTTTTTTTTCCATCTGTTAGAGAAATAATCAAGATGGCTCCACAGATGGAAATGTCAATCTGATAGTCCACCACTAATGTCTAGACTAAGATGTCTGTAACTATTGGACGGATTGTCAAAGCTTATAGTTTTAGTCAGACATTCTTAGTCTCCGAGGATGAATCTTAATAACTCAGAGGATTCTTTGATATTTCATCTACATAATATTAATAAAATAATGACTTTAGCTTGCTGACCAAAAGTTTTTCTTGGGCATCAGCTAGTTCAATTACATGATGTTAGAAAAAGTTAAATTATTGTGTTAGTCTGATTAAACTGGCCTGTTGAAATACATGTAAACATGTCAGTCCAACTGCAATTGTACTAAGTTGAATTTCTTGAAGTCGCACTATAGTCCAATAGTAACGAGCTGAAAGAGGGCATAGTCGGACATATTTCCATCAATAAATGAAATTTGGACCAGTGCTTGTATTCCGGGACAAGTAAGTAGTCCAATTAAATGGCCTAATTGTGCTACAACCGTAGCTTGACTAAACTGTGAATGTAAATGTATCGACTGTCAACATTCTCTTCATACTGTCACAAAACAATATCTTGCAAAATAGTGTCCTCTTTGACAAATTAAAATAATGAAGACAACAAATTTAAGGAGAACATCTGTGGAAGTGTAGCAGCTGAACTTGCTTATGATGGTTAGAAGGTAAACATATCCATGACAAGCAAACTGAACATCAGTATCAAGAGCTTGGCATTGTTATTGTGAGCATGTTAGCATTTAGCTCAAAGCATGTGCTGTCTAAATACAAGTACAACAATAATGATGTGAGCATTCACACTGCTGAACAATAAACAACTATGAAATGATTATAGTTATAGTAATGTTCTTGGTGTTTATGGCCCTTTAGTCTTGTTTTCTTCTCTGCTCGACATAAACCCCAGTTCAGTCCCCAGCAGAATTACACCTCGGACACACTGCATAAGACATGAGGATATACAAATACATCTGTTTTACTGAACCTTAACCTGCTTCCACTTCAAAATAAAAGCCCCCTGACAACGTTTCTCATGACAGAATCCTAACAGTTAATGACACAAGACATTTTAAAGTGAAATATTTGCACGACCGGGATGTGGAATATATGCTTTTAATTGTGGACACACAGTACCCATAGCAGCAGGCAGCTCTGCAGCAGTGTTGCAGCAACAACGCTGCCAGTGTGAACACCCCAAGCGTGCAAGACACAGCAGTTCGGCATGCAGTGTGTTTCAGATGTTACCTCTAGCTTGGCCTTATCTTAAACAACTTGCAGCATACATATGTGGGAAATCAGCGAGGGATCACATCCTCTTTACTGCACTCAGTACTCCTACTGGTTGAACAGAGTGGGGTCTTCAGGGGAGAATAACTCTGTGTGGATTAGGTCCTCCCAGTCGAGCTTCTCACAGTCAGATGAAAATAAGAGGCTAATGCGACTCCATTTCTACATGAATGTTCCTACCCTCCATAGGCCAACAGTGAGAGTGAGCAGGGACAAGGAACACCTGGCACAGTGAATAAGTCATTCCACGGTTGAAAAAAAGGAAATGTCAGCAACATTTCTGTTCATACATACACACTAGATGCTGTGTTTTGGGCGTGATAATCAGAGCAAAGTGCAAGCCATATACTGTAAGGATGTTTAAGAAATGAATTAGCGTAGTGGCTGCATGTAGTGATCCCTCTGTGTTAACATTTACATTGTCTTTTTTTATTTCAGATTGCTTGACTGGATAATGTTAGTCTTTTTGGTAACACTTCATATGAAGATACACATATTCACCATTACCTAGTTTCTTATAAGCATGCATATTAGTAGCATGTTGTCTCTTTGTTAGTCATTATAAAGCACTTACTAATGTCTCACCTGCCTCGTGCTTCATGACTATATGTTACATCTACGAGGCCATTAACCCTTTGAACCCTGAGCACATAGGTGCAATTTCTTTAAAAAACATGGTAACAAAAAAAACCAACAAAAAACAATGAGAAACTGAGCAAGAAATGTAGCATAAACTGCAAGAAATTAACTGATTTAGATCATTATTTTTTTAAGAGCTAAGGAAAATTTTCCAGAGAGCTATAGTCAGAATTTTCATAATAATATCGAAAATTATTTGACAAATTATTATTATTAAGTTTTTTCTTCAAATAATAATTTCATCGTTTGTTTTTTTTAATTGTCTTTTTAAAACTAATTTTACAGTGCTTTTCTTGTACTTTTTATATTTTTTTGTTAATTTTTGGGGTCATTTCTTGTCAAGGTGCAAATTGCCCTTTTTCCCAGATTTTTTGGAAAGATATCCATCCAATTTATTCAGGTTTTTAAGGGTTGACTAAGAGTCTACCCTCAATAACCTCCTAATAACTGCTTATTAATATCAAGTCAGGAAATTGTTGTCTGTGAATTAGGAGCTTCTTTGCTTAGTATTGGCCCTTTAGAGTGGTAGTACCATAACAATAGTCATTCTCCCTAAAAAACAAATATGGTCAATTATTTTATAACAAGACACAAAACTAAAAGGTTAACAGTGTCCAGACCAATCTGCATTAAGTCTTTCTACCTGAGGATATGTTGCCAATTATAAAGTGAGGTGTTGCTAACAACTGATTTGCTTGTCTGACACTTATTAACCCACACAGCTTCCTCATTCTAAGGTTGCCTCCTCTTCACACTTGCAAATCTATAACAGCACACAACAACTGCCTTTACCAGACCCTTGTCTGGTAGTGACAAGACAGTACATTTTTTACAGGTATGTTTGAAAATCTCTAAAGAGGTCCATCAATATAGGAGATAGCTCTGCTTGTGCTGACTTTGTTGTGCTACCACTGAATGGAAATGAAACCTGTGCATTTCAAAAGACCTCCATTTTTTTCAAGGTGCAACCCATCACTTCAGAAGAGGGTCTGTTAGTTGTGTGCTGGATTTAAGAGTCAAGAGGAGGCAACTTTAGAATAGGGAACTTGCGTGGGTTAAAACTACTAGGGGAAGTAGTTATGTGCAAGATCTCACTTTAGAATAAGGAACATAATGTGAGTTAGACTCAATTGAAAGTTATTTGGAATTTTTTAACATTTTAACTATGTGTTGTGTTACATACAAACAGACCATATTTTGAAGTCTTATTAAGGTCAAGTTCCTGTGGTACTACCTCCTCAAAAGGCACATACTGAGCAAAGCATATTAAGATGGAAATTCATGCACAACAACGTCCTTACTTCCTATAAATAAGCAGTAATTAAGAAGCTATTGAGATAAAAACTAATACGTGCCCTAAAATGACTAATTAAGAGCCAATAAGCTACTAATGTGAATGCTAATAAGAAACTCATTAATAGTAAATATGTGGGCTTAAAGGTCCAGTGTGTAGGATTTAGCTGCATCTATTGGTAGAAATTCTACACAATATACAAAACTATATATATTTTTTATCTTATAATCACCTGAAGTTAAGAAATAATGTGTTTTCATTACCTTTATGGCAGTTTGAATTAGAAAGAGGGGTTTATATCTACATACAGAGCATGTCCTCTTCCTCTGAGTCTGCCATGTTGTTTCTAAAGCAGCCCAAAACAAACAAAAGAAAAACTGGCTCTAGACAGGGCCATTTGCCTTTTCACATGGCCCCACATAGCTTGGCTCACGGGACAAGTTTCAGTTCTTCAGACTCACCGCTGGATGCCACTAAATGTAATATATGGTAACTAAAGTGTTACCATATTTCCTTTTATGTTCATTATCAAAACCTTCATCTCTCTGAATAGATACAAGTTCCCTGCAGCAGATTTCCTCTTTGTTTACGTTTTTTCTATTCTGTTTCTAACTATAAAAATTTCTGTACAAAAATGTTCACTATTTAATTAATCCATTAAATGAAAACTCAATATTTTCCTTTGTCTATATTTGTTGTTATGTATCAGTCCAGATTGTTTGCTTCTCTTCTTTTATTCAAATACTAGCTTGCTGGAGTGTGACGTGTTCTCAACCCACAAGTCATTACTAAAAATTTTAATGCAATGTTTGGGTGTTTTACTTTTCTCCTTTTTCTACATAACAAACACCTGTGCCCAATAGTACACCTACAGATAGCTTATAGAGTATTTGTAACATTTCAAAATCTTAGTTGAGATTCGACAAGTCAACTGTTTTGCGTTCTTCTCTATTTGTTTAAGACAATATCAATGAAGGATGTGTGACGATTCATGCACACACCCACATGTTCTCATAGTTCAAATTGTTATTTTTTAGAATATGCAGTGAATTGCCATATATTTACAGACTAATATCTATAGAGAAATTACAACAGTTGAATGGTGGAATCTCAACTAGCAAGCTGTTGAAATGTAACAAATACTCTATAAACTGTTTGCAGTTGCACTATCTGAATTAAGTGTTACCCTGAATTGTCTCCATGCTTTTTCACAAAGTAAACTGCTTTTCTGTAACAAACTGAAGCTGGTGTTCTTACCATGTGAAGTCTGTGCTCCAATCTAACCAGGCTGCAGCACAACTTCTTTTCTCTTCTGGCCATACTATGGAACAATTGACCGTTTACTGTTCTCATTAGTGATCTGCTACGCTCCAGTCATTATTCCAGCTGACAGGCCAGTGTACCCTTTGGGTGAGCCTGATTCGCTTCTATGCGTGAGCCCAATCATTAATTCAACCAGCAGACATGGCCTACAGCTTCAGAGAAGACAGAATAGTGGGTACTTTATGCTGCCTTTCAGCAACCTCCGAGGCCCGTAATTAAGAACTTCCGACCAGGACAGATACACATGGAGTGGCATGCTAACTTGGAGTTACAAGCGCTGATGTTTGAGCCTATCAAGCCTTGTATCAGCCATGATATCAAAGTCTGTTCGCATTACCAGAAAGATGAAAAGGCTTAAAATGGACATTCTGGCATTCGGTGAATATCCACGGCTAGCGCATTACAAATGATGGGTCAATCATTCTTAGCACGCACACCAATGATTAACACATCCACAGCTTTGATGCACAAACCTTGCCATTCAATTCCAGACAAAGATATTTTTTACCTGCGCACATCTATCCAAACCAACTGTCACAAAAGTGGAAGAAAATGTCTGAACTCACAAAAGTGCTCCAAATCCTTTTGACATTTTTTTTTCTTTTATCAGAAAAGAATCTAAATCTACTTGGACACAGGATATGATTCACACATCCACACACTGTGAGAGCATATTTTGGCCTTTTCAGTGACATGCGTTGTTGATATGTCATCATCTTTTATGTGTGGCCAATTGGACAAGCTCACAGTAATCTCACCGCTACAGCAGTGGTACCTTCAAAGTTATACCTTTTTGGATTGGAAAAAAAGGACATGAAAACATCAGTCAGTAGGACAAGGTTGCAACTGACAGCATACTATTATGTGAGGTTATAAAGTAGGAGAAGAATACAAATTAAGATGACAATAGCAAAGCCACTCTCTATGCATTTCAATTGCCCATTATTACAGCAGTGTTATGTCATTATCTAGACATAAATTAAATAAATAAAACGGAACAAAGGGGACACTGGTTTTTTACACAATATGTGAGCTGGCATTCTTATCACTTCTGTGTTCTAACAGCAGAAAAAAAGAAAAATGAGAAAATGCAATTTTCTGCAATGATTGATGCAAGAACTTTGGACATAAGACTCCTAAATTGTGTTTTAAAACTTGGTGGAGTAATCTCCCGCCTTAAAGTAGAGTATGAATGTTGAGAGGCTCATTTCTACTTACCATGTGTGCACTACGACTTGCTCATAATGACATTCACAGTTCTTTATTTGTTTTGTTTTGTTTCTTAATCATTCTGTGTCCCCTTGCTATAATCTCAGGTTTTGGTGGGACTGTGAACACACCACAGGCACAACTATTTATAAATTTGTTCGTAAGCAGAGGTTTAGAAATTTGTGTCACAGGCTGGATAATTGATCAGTCAATCCAATCAGAGCTGATCAGATCAGATCAATGGATGAGAGGAGCAGCTGATGCAGAGATGAGAGAATGCAAACTATTTGACTCAGCCTTTGAGCGGTTAAGTTTCACTTTCACTGTGTATGACATTCTGTTGCTCCATCTGTGTCCAGAATACACTCTGGGCTCCCAGAATGTGGTGCAATGAAGAACTGAATAATGTATGCATTACAATAGTTCTCCTAATGAACGGTCCAGCACCTAAAATGGGCCAATGCGCTAGCTGCCACAAATGAATGTGTGGGAAAGCCTAAGTTTATTTGGTGGTGGTGTTTTTTTTTACCCTTTTGTTCCAGGGAAGCAAAGAAATCTCATGAATAATGATGAACAATGGAATGTTTTGTAATCAGCCAGCCCTTCATTACGCTATAACTGAATTAGCACAATTTACATCATACAAATTTATGATTCAACCATGGATTTAACCTTCTTTTACTTGAAAAATAACATCTTTTAACCCAGAAAACTGTTTCATAAGCCTTTTTATGATGTTATATAACATATTTCACTCTCTAATATCCATTTTATATTGCTGTGAAAACATCAACTAATTTTTCTACTTTCTTGACAAAAATGACATTATTCAAATGAAACCTCTAGTTAAAGGAAACTTAAGTTCCAGCACAAATATCAGGATGCTCAGGTTGACGCTTATCTTATTAACAGGTTACATTAAAAACAAAAGAGGGAGCAAACTATTTGTTTTGCATATGGCTTCTTCTGATTTGCTTGGTGCTTAATCACCATCAGCTGTTGCATCCGGTTCTATTCCTGTCTCCAAATGCAACAGCTGGCTACTTTCCTGGCAGCCAGGAGTGTACAGATTTGTACATTGGTTAAACTAAGCAAGCACTCCACAGGTGCATGGCGCAGCACAGGAAGGCCAGCTCCTCAAGTCAAGACTCATAAAACCATTTACATCTCAAGGAGGAAGGATATTCCCTTTGATGATAGCAATGTACACATCTTGGCCAGAGAAAACAGATGGTTTGAAAGAGGCGTGAAAGAAGCCATCTATATGTCGAAATGGAATGACGATTATTATACAGAAGAGGACGTCTACGACTCCACTAATCACCCACTTACAATGCAGTCCTCCCTTCCCCACACAGCTCAGCACCCATTCACACCCAGACCCATCTCACCCTAATGACCCACATGATAGCCATATGTGACCCTAATAACTCTGAAACTAGGGGTTCACACCCACACAAGGTTTAAAGCCTGCAACTCCCCACCAGTCAGTTAGAAGTTACGAAGCCTCTTGGATGATAGGTGAAACATTTGGATTAAGGATGAAGTCATCTCCTGAGTTTGATGATGACCCTTTTGTTAAAATGTCAAGGCTATCTGCCATAAAGCCCAAAAGTCAAACTTCTCCTACCAGCCATACAATATGGATAAACAACAAGACCATTTCGCAAAAGTATAAAATCCTGCTCAATAATAATTGTCAAGCTGCACAGACAAAAGAGTTGTCTCAAAATGTCCCTTGCTTGTGACACAACAGAGAAACATCGGCCACTGCTATCGGTAAATGTCATCTTATCTGCAGATAGGCCGACGGCAGTCAACAAAGTGGATATCGGCTGATACAGCTGTTTGGCAAAAAAATCGATTAATCGCTACAATTTTTCCACCACTTACAGGTTTTTTGTTCCTCCATTTTCACAGTTTAATTTTCTTAATCTTTGTTCCCTATCCCCTTAAAATTATCTCCAACTTCCTTTCATTTCTCTTATGTCCTGATGCTTCTCCTCTCTAATTTTTACCTTTTGTTATTCACACTTCTTTAGACACGCTGGTTGTTTGTCTTCACACCTCTCCCACCCTCCTCTCATTGTAATAATTGTATTATTCTGCTCCTGCTCACCTTTTTTTTTAAAAATATTTCCTCTCTTCTCTCTTTTGTTTCCTCCTGGTTTATTTTCCACATTGTATCGTTCCTTTTGGCCTTTTACTCTTAATTCTCTCCTCCATCCTCTCCTCTCCTTTTGTGTTGCTCTGCTCCTCTCATTTATTCTTGTCCTCCAGCTCTCTTTGTGTTCATTGCTATGCTCCTAATCCTGCGCTTCCTGTTCCCCCGTCCTCTCGACTCTTTACATTTCTTCTTTATTTCCAGCTTTATAATCGTGTACGCTTAAATTAACATGGTGAATGTAAGCAATAACGGTGTAACGGTTGCACTGGCTGTTAGGCAATCCCTCACCCTGTGTTTGAAATTTATGGACAGTGCGACTGGAGGTGAAGTTTGCCTGAGAACTGACGAAGCAAAAAAACACAAACTAATATGAGCAGCACCTTTTTTTGTCAGTTTTTGAGCACTTGAGCATCTGAAGAGGTGCTCACCAACAACCTTTGGTTTCAACAGGACATGTACACCTGGCTGTAGGGATCATTTCTTATTGACAAAAACACTTGAGCACGGAGTCTGACGTTACTTTAAAACGAGGAGTGTAATAGGGTGACACTTCAAGGTCAACTCCAGTGGATTTTACTCCTCTCTCTCACAGAGTTTTCATGTGGGGGGACACAAACTGCCAAACTTGCACTATGCAATGTGCAGCTTTGAAGATAGCTGGCAGGGGAAAAAAAAATTACAACTTGCCTCAATTTCTTTCGCAACTCATAAATTACATCCACAATTGGTCCTCACACTCTGTCAAAACTTGATCTGTGTTTACTAATCTGTCCCTTCTCTCAAATCTTGACGTGAAGGCTGATGTCAATTAAAATTTGTTACGGACATGCTTAATAGTTCTGTCACTAATAAGCATCCACAGTTGACAGGTAGTGGATGTGTTGCTTTGGCAGAGTGATGCATTTGCAGCCAAGGTTTTTTTTTTTTGAGGGACATTTTCGATCATTTGAAGCAACTTGGCGGAGAACGAGTTTCAGAGCTGGGGAAAAAAAAACAAAAAATCTGTCCTGCTGTCTGGTGAAAACACTTTCAAAACTGGCTGCTCCTTTTATCTGCCGATTTACACACACAATTCCTCACTTCCCTGCAACTTGATGCAGTAGTTATCTGTAGTGATCTGGACTCATGACAAGCTTTTTAAGGGGAAGGCGACACTTTGCCTTGTCATTTGAAAACTTGAGAATCTTAGCTGAAGTAATAAGGTCTGTGAAGGACACTTTCTCTGTTTATGTCGCTGTAAGTTTTCAGTGACTGCAAAGCAGTTGCTTACATGACTAGAAGAGTCACTGCAGGGTCTAAAAAAGTTCTTGATAAGTAGAATAAGCAATATACCAAGAAATATACCAGGAGGCTTGCACTCTTTATCTTAATTTTTACCTTATTTTTTTAAACACATAAAAAGTTGTCAATCTCACGCATTAATGTGAGCAAGTCTAGCATCACTCCTTACTCACAAACCAATATCTCCAGTGTTTGGATCTGTTGCATGAAAGCTTGTTTGCTTATCCATACCATGTACTCTGAGAGGGCAGACATCAAAGGCTTTCAAATGTTGCAAGATGCATGATCAAAATTGAGTTGTAACTTTGTTACTGAAAGATATTCGTGGTTAGGAAACAATCCAATTGCCCAAAAAAATGTTTGTCGTATTTTGTAGCAGATAAAAAATTTACAATTCTCAACAACATTGTCATGAATATGTGCTTAGGTTTTAGGCACAAAAAGCACATGGTTACACTTAGTAAAAGGTGATGTTTTAGCTTAAAACGCTGACATTTGGTGGCACAGAAGCTGAAGAAAAAGCAGGGACAGTTGGTGAAAAAGAACCAGGTTTAGTGGCTCAAATGCGGCTGGGAAACAGCAATGTGTTGGTAAAAAAACATTGGTTTGGTGTTACAAACACTTATGAAAACGCTGCAAATGCCAAAAATGACCGTCTCTCTGAGGAAAATTGTGATTTGTGATAATGGGCTTTATATAAACTGATTTCACTGATTATATATATATATATATATATATATATTTAAATTGAAACAATATTAAATAACTGTGGGGTCAAATTAAACACTGGCAGTTTGGCTTTCATGTGCATATCAACATTTGAATCTTTCAACCTAAAATTATATGCCAATTTTTTTTTTTCACATCTTGTTGGGCTGCCCTCCCGAGTGGCCACAAAAATCAATGAATGCAGGTTTAAGTACTTGCCATTTGTGCAGCCAACCTTTCAGTTTTCATACTGCCCCCTCCTCTCACAGCGAGTTGATGCCATCTGTTGGACTGGACAGTGGAGTCTAGAATATAAATGGCAAATATCAGGCAGGAATTGGCAATTTGGTAGGATGCTTTGATGCATTCCTCTCTCGAGAACATGACATGCACACACATATTTCACAACATGGAAGCTCTCCCTTGTGTGAGCTCTTGACTGGCAGCTCAACTAATCAGTCTTTAATCTCTTTTGTTTCATGTGTTTTAGAGCACATTAACATGTGCCCTTTTTTAGTTTTGTATGTTGAGTTAAATAGAGGTGGAATTCGGAGCAATGCTCAGTTAATAGCATCCACTGCATGACTCACATGATGACAATATTTTTTTTTTTAAATCCTTGGACCCAAAGAAGTGCAGTGTTGAATTTTGTGCAATTTGGACATGCAACATGTTCAGTATTAATAAATTCTGAATAAATAAGCGACCTGCTCTCTGTGCAGCAGCAGTATGTCCTCACCTATGAAAGTTAGGGATCTGCGGTTTACACATCTGTTGTTGAACGTACTTACGGTACATTCAACAACAGATGAAGAAAGAGAGACTGGAGACGTTACATTGTAGCAAACACAAACATTTTAAACATCAGCAATCTTATTTTCAGAATGAATGCTTCTGTTACCACATTCTATGAAGCACATTGTTGATTCTGAAGCTGTTTTAGATAAATGGCTCTTCAGGTAGCAAACTAAGCACATTCACTCACTCCTGCTGGCGTGCGCACGATAAGAGAGAAGAGGGAGGGAGAGACGCTGCCTGCGCTGCTGCCAGAGGAGCAGCTGACAAAGTTTACTCTGAGCAGCAGGTCGATATTAGCCTTGGATTTCACCGGATGCAACTACGCCACATTTTGGCTGTGACATGGCCACCGGATATGATCCTGGCCATTGTAGACAGCGCCTGTGATTGCTCTTTAGGCACTGCGGCGTGCTTCAGAAGCCTGACGGAAACGTCTATCCACCCTGCTCCGCTAAAAATAAGTGTGTAGTATTTTTGATGAAGTTGCAACACACTGCACAGAGCAAACTGAGCTTGGATGGATGTGGAACTGAGCATTACAGTCAATATTCCAAATAAACATTTACATAAAAATATAAACAGGCTACAAGTAAATAAAGATATGAAAAATTATAAGGATTAATGTATTTTTAACAAGAGTAACAGCCTAAAAACTTTGATTCATGTCACTTGTTATTGAACTCTAAATATTATTAACTTTGAGTTTAGACTTAAGCACAACAAAGTATAGGAAACAGTTATAACACGGACAAAAACAGATACACTACACAGCCTATTTATTTATGGTGGAAGCCCAAATATTAAAGAAAAATGACCAAATCAACAATATCTGCAGATCTACAAATGCTCTGCTTTTGAAAGGCTCCTGGTGTTAGATGACCGATCCAGTAGAGACTTGCCATGCACCAAGTGCAGTGCCATTACACCTAGCTCTTTGCTATTATTACTCTAATTAAATAGCCCGAAAATGACACCAGGCTGTTATACTTTAACCACACAGACCTCTGTACATACCAGACTGGTCGTTTTTAGCTCTGGTTGGCATGACACGATATAAAATGAGACCCCCATGTGAAAATGCCCAATTTTAGGGTAGAAATAAACATGTTTACAGCCTAATACAAAAACAGTTTTGGTCTCTAGCAGCTAATTTCCCTGTTCATGATGGCTATACAGAGGGTACTTTTTTTTGTAATGTCAGTAGCTTCAACAATCTGTTTTTCTGTCTGTGGTCATGTGCCACTTGTGTGAATAGGTGGGGATCGCTCCATTTGCCACTCAAGATTCAGTGGCTGAATGGTGGTTAAATATGTTTGCATTAAAAAAAGACCTTTGACTATAGCCTATATCCAAGCCCTGAACACACTCCTGTTCTGCCTGCCGAGTGCTAGTTTTGTTTAAATCTATGTTGAATTTAACTAGCGATAGTGGGTTTGTTTGGAGGTGAGGCAGCTCTGCGGGCGGGCCCAAGGGTAAACCCCATGGGGGCCTGCTGAAGGCCAAGCAAACGGCCCATTCTGAACAGGCACGTTTTGAACTGGCACCGCACTAGCTGTAATTAAAAGCATTAAGTTTGCTGACTCTGACTGAAGCCTGCTGGCTTGTAGGGGATGTGCCATCTTTTGGTCGGCTGTCACTGCTGATAAGACAACTCCAACACATGCATTTAATCCACACACCAGATGGTAATGTGGCTATTTAATCTAATGGTTCCTAGTTAAAAGACAAACGCCACAGGCAGCAGATTCTCGGCATATACTTAATCAGTTTATTTAATAAAATAGTGTAGTTAGTGTAACTGAACAATGAAAATTCACTTGTGTGTCAAATTCTAATGGATTCCAGTTATGAGGGGAGATAAAGCATGATGTTTTTGCCTCCCGTTCTTCTGTGAGGCTTTGAAGAGTACAAATTATTGCAACAAAAAAAGGGGGTATAGCAGTGCATAGAAAATATGGCTGTGCACATGCATGTATTTAATTGCAATGCTGTAAACATGCATGCAGCTTAGTCTTTACAAACACATTGTCAAGTATATTGCTTTCATTTAAATTCCACATTTGAACATATGCCATTCAGCACAGCCATGTAGTCGTGTCTTTCAGTGGGAGGATGCAGTGCCTCTAGCAATTCTCAGTGGATCAGAGGAGTGCCTTTTTGGAGGCTGATGCAGGTAAAGGAAGAATGCAATTCGGGGCAGAAGAAATTCATCAAACCATGAGTTGAATTCAGTAAAATAACAGGAATGTTTTGCAGACAAAAAGACTCTGAACTAAAGTAACAGTTGGTTGGTGAGAGCTGTTGGGAGCCAACTATATAGTGCGTGGGCTCAATAAGTGGCCAGAAGCTTCTTAGAATTCAATAGTTGTGTTATTTCACTGTGGATTTGACAGTACAGCAACTATTTATTATTAGACAGTTATTAGATGTACTGTAAAAATGATAAATATGGCTTAATAGAATTCAAAAAATACCAACTTAATAACTGGGAAGACTAAGGACGTGGTAAGTAGAAGGATGACTCTTTCCTTGTTCGTTTTGTTTTGCAGGGTAAATTTTGACATTTCTATTTGATCAGTGGCTCATACATAGTTCATTCTTTTTCAGGTTAGATTTGATTCAACTTGGCTGTTATTGCACAGAGTTCATGTACAAAGACTAAGCAAGCCCCCAGGAAGAGCGCCAGGCTCTGATGCAAATTTTACATAGCATCCAAAAGTGGAATCCGGGTCGGTCACGTGATGCAAACTGGCCCAGAAAGGCTTTTTCTCCATTGACTTACATTTGGAAAGAGACATCTATAAAATTAGTAAATAATTTTTTGTGAGTGTCAAAACCTCCGACGAAATGACTCATTTCACTATCTAGATTTAAACCAGCCAGTTTGATAACATGTGGAAAGTCTAAAAGAGCCATGTCTAAAGTCTAAATGATCTAAATTTTTAGACCGCCATTCAAACTAGCAAGGTGTTAATCCAGAAGTCAGTCGCTACGCTGGCAGAAGTTACCCGCTCAGGCACACATGGCCTCGCTTGGTTGCCTTGAGTCTCTAGTACACATGCTCTATGGGCCAGTAGATCTGGGTATTTTAAACAATCCTACAAAAAGAGCTTTTTCTGCTTCATATGCCAATGAGCAGCTCTTATAGCCTCCGAAGCCTCGCCTCCACGGCTGTATTCGGAATTCCTATAAAATATCCATGAGACTAAGAAATCAAGGTTAGCATCTTATTAGAATTGCAAAAAAATCAGTTAAGTGCAGAGTAATGTACAAAATGTATAGAATAAAATAAATAACAAATACAATGCAGAATAAACAATCAAGGTATAAATGCACTAGATATATAAAGTGTTACATGAGATGCATACAAGAGTGCTGAGAGTATAGGGTGATTATATTAACTGGAATCATTAACAAGACACTGGAAATTAAATAGTAAGCTTTCTAGCACATTACTCCTGAATTCCATATATAGGTTGGAAGAAGATAAAGTTTTTTGTTGGATAGTTTTATTAAGGTGCAAGGGAAAATTTTCTACACATCACATGAACCTCGACTTACACCTCTCAGATTTAAAACTTTTCTTACCCTGTATCAGCAGATCTGTGACATCAGTCGATGATTTATTTGTAACATGGAAGCATAAACAGTACGACTTCAGTGAAATGGGATCCTGTCAGCTCCTTCAACTTGTGCATTGTAATTCAGCCCTTTTTTTTTGCTCCTTCCTACATTGTAGACTGCCGCTTTATAATTGTCCATGTTAACAGACTGGCTGCAGTGGATTTGTTTGTGGTATCCAGATTTATTCTGATAATCTATGGTTTCTGGTTGCGGAATGATTTCAAAGTAGTTTCGGGTACAGTTGCTTTTTCTTTGTCTTAACAAATTAAACCCACCACAGACTCAATGAATTCATTGGTGTCATTGGTGATGCCAACAGTGGTGTGCAGAAACGTGCTCCACACTCTGATTGGCTCCATCTCTCTTGTCACTGGAGCATGTGTCGTATTTTGTTCACGGATTGTATCTCAATCTAAACAAGCACGGTAGGTCCTTACAAACACAAGCAGTGGCGTTCTGCAGCCACCTCTGAATAGGGTGGATAGGGTATAGCATGAATCCAGAGTATTTATTTCTCTTGTGCATGGTGCAAGAAGGAACAGGACGGCACCTCACATTCCCACTGTCACAACAGTCACCATAAGACATACACTTTCTCTTATCTTGCCAAAGTGTCACCTGGTTGAATGGCACTGTCCAGTATTCAGCCAAGTTTCAGTGAAACAAAGGATATTACAGTTCCTGATGTCTCGTTGGAAACTGATGCTGCATGGAGGTCAATTATCAAACGGCTGTACAATGGCTAGCAAGATGCTAGTTTGGCTGGTGGTTAGCATCTTCTCCATCTTTTCCTCAAAGTTTACTGATGTTTGCATTTCAACAAATTCCTCAACATTTAGCGGAGCTTATCAGACATCTTTAACCCTTTGAGACCTGAGCAAATAGGTTTGATTTCTTTCAAAAACCTAGGTAATAGGCAATAAGCAACTTAAAAAAAAATTGGCAAAAAAATTAAATTGCAATTAAATTACCTGAAAATTGTGAAAAAAAGGTAAAAGAGAAGAAAAAACAAACAATAAAATTACCTAAAATGCTTGAAATAATAATTCTGTAAAATAATTTTCAGTATATAGTCATGATAATTATAAATATAGTTTTTTGAACATTTTTCCCTTTCTTTAAAAAGGATGTTCCAAATCCACTAATTTCTTGCAATTTGCCGGCCAATTTGCCCAGATTTTGAAGGTTTCAATGCATGTGAAAGAAGTCTGAATGCAGAACAACAAAGGTGATGTCGACCCAGGTTTTAAAGGGTTAAAGGCAATGCACCCAAGTTAATAAATCTATCACAAAGTGTGTGACGAAAATAAAACAGTTTTTGCAGGAGATGACAGAGAAACACCATCATATAGCTGCTGCTGATGTTATTGCAATTACACTAATTGACAACTAGTGACAAACTAAAGTGGATTAAAACAATTGGACATTTTGCCCCTCTTGAGCTTTGAAATGATAATTGAGCAGTCAGCTGAAATACAGTCAGCCAACTAACTAGATAAAATCTTGACTGAGGAGGATAAAAAAGCAGCAGCCATCACAAGCACTCCCACAGACCTTTGCCCCCCCGCTTTGCCGATAGCAATACTTTACTTTCCAAAGCATGCTAAAGGAACATACACACACACACACGCACACACGCACACACACACAGACAAATACAGCCATTTGTAAAACAATTTCCTTATCATTTCAAGTTAAACTAACAATTCAGCTAACAGCGCTAGTGTGCTTCGGGGTGTGAGCCCTACAAGCATACCAGTGGATGTCTGACAACATAACAGCAGATAATAGCCCACGTTTCTGTTGAAGCTATAAGCATCCCACTATGTCTGGAGGGGAGGTGAGCATCACAGCTGTGGTGCCGGCTAACAAGCCTGTAAGTAATTGGTGGCAGAGCTGTGGAACAATCCGTACACACAACAGCAAACAATCAGATCACATAGGCAGAATTTGTCCTTTCTGTGTTTTCCGGTCATAAAGCAAACTTTTACACTGAGCAGCAATGATGCGTCTAGTATGATCCACCCAGCCGCTACCCACTTTCCATCTCTCCATAGACCATTTTTATCCACATTATGATCCCCTGCAGCATGATGAACTGAGGTTTAGTAACTAAGACAACTGATAACTTACTAGAGACAGGGTTCCCACAGGACACTAAAGACTTTTGTCTTCTGTATTGCTGGATTTCCCTTAATCTATATCCACTGACACACAGAGGTTCATCTCTTTGAAAGAGAGAACCTACTTCCATCACTTCAGTCAATATCTACATTATTGTTATTTAAAAAAACATTGGAATAAGGACTCTTATCTGCGAAGACTTGATTGACTCGTTTGTTATGCATTTCAGATTGTAAGTACAGATTTTTTTGTCATTTGTACATTTTTTATCCACTTTGTGTTACTGCTCAGTCTTGAAATCTTGATCAATAATGCAATCTTTGTTTTCATACTTTTCTTTTAATTAATTATTATATTTATTCAATAGGGGAGGTTATCTCCATAAGCTATTTTTTTGGCCTCTGACCTCTCCTGCATAGTGGTTAAACTTTTTAATCTTCTTTTTATGTCTTTTACATGCATATGTATGTGCAAATAAAGCTCAGCTATGACCAGTAAAATAGAAAAAAACTATTCCAAAAGATTTTATTCCATTTCCATGACTTAATTAAAAAAGTTTAAAGTCCGTAAGCCTATATAGCTTTACAGCCATACATTATTAAACACACACCTCCCAGGCATTTGCCATGACATCTATACATATTTGATTGAATCACCAGGTATCGTTAGCCTGAGTGTTGCCTGTAAATATGCTATATCCTAATAGCTAACTGTTAGATCTATACATGCTGAGATTTAATTGGAGATGACAGTCTGATGCTGCTATACTGTCTAACTGTACTGCAGCAGCCTCCTACTCACACTAGCGTTAGCTACCCATCAGCAGAGACAGTCACCAGCAGCATTAACCACTTACCACACTGACACACTGTCTTATGTGCCTCAGATCTCAGTGCGAGGGCCTTGGTTAACCTGCTACACAATATTCTTTCAGCATTTGCTCATTAGGTGACAGCACATTTCTGTCTCCCAAAAAGGGGACAAAGGACCAGTCGTCGTCCCGGTCTGTGTGTATCACGTGATACTATTGACAGTTCAATGATCACACAGCACAACACTAGATTTCAAATTTGTAACACAAGGAACATATTTTGCATGATGTTAGACATGTTTGAGGACTGTTAGGAATATATCTCAATGTATATCAATGTATATCCAAAATTAATAATATTTCCAGTCCTGGAAAAACGTTTTTTCTAATTTCATAACTTTTTCAGAAATGTCATTACTGTGGTAATCTTGATGCACTGATTGTGGAACTTAGGGAGAGAAAAATATTTTTTAATTTAGATATTTTTCTCACTTTTGTGCCAGGGAAAAAAAAACCAAATTGTTATCATAAAAAACAACTTAACTGGCTAAAAGTCATTCAGCCCTTCACTAAACTTTATTTTTGAAAAAAGCAAAAAGTCAAGAGGTAAGATTTCCAGTCAGTGTGTTAAAAAAGGTAGGTGAGGTTAGACTAAGACAAGGTGAAGATTAGACTGTGCTGCCTTTGCAACAGGGAGAGACTAGGGAAGATAGCTAACGTGGGCAAGCATTTGTCATCCCTGTGTTCAAGTGTGGATAGAGATATTTTGTTACATAATGCTGTGTGGAAAGAATGTATTCAAAATGAATGGGCAAAATACTAAATTTCAAAAATATATGCATATGTGCAGACATTGCCTGCGATCACCAAACAAAAATCTCTTCAGTAATAAACTGTCAGTATCTTTATACTTTTACTTTTTATTATTACTATTTTCAAATGCAAAAATGGAAATCTGATATATTTTTGGAACTGTGATTACATTATTAATTAATAATTAATTTGAGCACCTGTTCATAAAAAACAAATCATTGCAAAAAAAGGCAAGGGAAAAGTAATATTTTCAAATCATCATCTTAGAATTATAACGCTGTAGCCAACATTTTTTGTCATAACTGAGTTTTTCATACATTCTTATTCTGTGAATACTTATTAACATAATGTCAAGTGGTCTTTTAAGTTATATGCATTTTTTGACTTTTTATTTAGAAAAGAAAATGGTTTATATCATTTTTGCTATTGGGAATGCAAAACTTCCTAGCTAAATTCCTCAAAACCACTCAGAGCGCAAGATAGAACCTTATAATTCTAAGGTGCTAAAATGCTGAATCCCTCTAAAAAATGTTTAAAAAAAAACTGAAAAATATGGAGAAGAAAAAGATTCATTTAAAGAAAATAATCAAAAAGAAACATTTACCATTAGGCTTATTTGCCAAGACTAGTGATTCATGAAATTAAGAATTCCAAATAAACACGTTTGGACCAAGTACATTTTAAATAACAAAGTAAGCGGGCCATGCTCACACATTACATCTGAGGTTTTGGAAGGCAGAAGAGGAGCTAAAGAGACACCCTGTTGTACAAAAATGTTCAAATTTGTAGAAGAATCCTTCCTCAAGCAGCAGGGCCAGGTGGAGCACAAAGAGGCATCATCAACCACCTGCTGAACAACATGTCTCCCAGAAATTACGTTTGTATATTGCTAAATTGTTTTCTTAATTACGTTGTGATGACAAGGTAATGGATCCCTGGATTATGTTCACAATGCTTCTTTGTGTCAATGAAACAATACATTTATGTACCACACGGGAGGTTGGGGCGGATTTCGGACATGCAAAGTGCTGCAAAACTGTGGAATCAAAATTGCAGGATTGCACCCAGACTTTTGTCTATGGTTAAGACAACATAAGCACTTTGGCTGAGGTAAGGGAAAAATTCTGATTTTAGATACATTTTAATGTAAAGGTAATAATTAAAAAAAATACTGCTGTGGATAAGTGGGCAGTGTATCGCAAGACTGTTGAATTTCACATTATATTTCACATTGGCTGCATATAAACGTTATTTCTTGGAGACAGGGCTGTGCTGAATGTCTTTTTGTCACCTTCTTCTTTTCTTTTTTACTGGAATGTCAACTGAATATGCATGCCTTTTTCTAAAAATGTCCTGCTTCTCACTTACACTTGTTCTTACACATATTCACACCTACCAAGTGCAGCTGCAGTCTTGTGACTGGCTGTCTCACAGTGAGTGCCTGCTATAGGACACTTGTTGAGAGAACGTTGCCTATTTCATTTCAAGAACCAAATTTCCCAGGTAGTCCAAGGTTTTAAAAACTGTACACTGAAAGCAAAAGGTTATGCAAAAGGTGTATTTCTGTATATAGACAATTAGCTCATGAAGGTAACCATGGAGACATTCAGATTCCCATAATTGCATCGATTTTCCATTTCTCTCCTTTGCATCCTGTCACTCCAACTAAACATGCAGGAAAGAGCAATCAAGAAACATGTTTTAAAGATAGAAGAGCTGCTTCCTCTGACTACCATCTAAAGAGATGACAGGTTTTGATGACTGTGGCACAGCTGGATCAGCCGTCAGTCAGCTGTTATAATTCTGCAGAGACTTTTGATAATGATAAGGGTGTACAGTTACCTCTGCCAGAACGACCTTGTTTTGTTGTTTGTTTGTTTCAGTCTCTTAGCCAAAGTGTTTGCGGAAAAGTGTACATTATGTAAATATACCACATAACAAACTACAGTTTCTACTTGACTCATGGGGATTTTCAGCCTCATATGACTGAATGGAAATGAAAATGGACAGCTAAAATGTGTGTTTTTGCTGAAAGACAGACTCTTTTGCTCTCCTTGACTATAAACTTGTCGATAATACATGAGGCTCTGCATGAGCACGGTGGGGCCAGTAACCCCCTGAATGCACCGCCTGCACCACCAGTGCCAAACGTATGCATCTTTAGCCCCAAATAAATCGCACTTTGAGCAGTTACTGTCACTAAAGAAAACAGCAGTGTTGTAATTTCACATCGTCATTGATCACAAGGGGGGTAAGACGTGATCAATCAGAGAGGGTGAACAGAGCTCCAGTGTCTCCTGTCCAGTACTGCAACACACCAGAACAAACTGACAACGTTATTGTTCTCTTTAGAATGTGGCCCAAACACAGTGAACCAACATTTTCTGTCAGAAAATGCATACATATATGTGTGTGTGTGTGTGTGTGTGTGTGTGTGTGTGTGTGTGTATGTGTATGTGTAAAAAATCAATGTATTTACTACAAATCAATTCAATTTTTCAATTCAATTTGCTTTACTGGCATGAATGTTTGTAAAACAATATTGCCAAAGTGTCAGATACAATTAAATGATGATATAAATAAATACAAGAAAAAAAAATCAATAATGATATTCAAATCAACTGCAATCCATTAGATAAAAAAATAGATACATAAATAAAAAAGAGCAAGAATATTTTGTTTTGTGTGTGTGTGGTATGTCTTCTGTATATAGACGTGACAAAAAGTTGTTGTTCAGGTTGTCCCATAGGCTATGCATGCATCAGTCTCTCTCTGTCTATCTATATGTGTGTTTGTGTGTATGTGTATGTGTGTTGTGTGTGTGTGTGTGTGTGTGTGTGTAGACTTACACACAGATTTTACCTACACACATTGCATACACACACGCATTCACAATTCACAAACACCAACCACCAGCTAATCCTCTCCTTTTGTTTTCCTCCAGGTTACATGTCTTCCTACAAATATTGAGCGGAGCATTATAGAGGCGAGCGAGGGAATGAGTGTTAATGACTGAAGTGTATTTGTCAATCAAGCCTAACACTGCTCTGCGCATGGCTTTACATATCCTCCCCATGGGAGTATCATATCAGGGCATGCATTCTGTGTATTTGCACAGAGTAAGGCTGCGTTTTCTCACTGGTGGGGATATGTCTGTCACTGCCTCTCTTGAGGCTGTACCCAGCAGGAGGCCATCTGTTTATTTCTGTCCTAACATTACCTCTGCTTACAATACCTTAGAGGCCTATATTTTTTGAAAAGGTATAAAATGACTTTTGGATACAGCATTTGCCTTTTTTCTTGTTTTTTTCAACAGAGACTAGTTATTCAACTTTTCCCCCCGTTTTTGTTACGTGTGAAAAGTGTGTCCTATTAATTTCAGCTAAAATTATTTATGCTCCACATATTTACCGTGCAGTTGTGTGGAGAGGTCAGTCTGTTCCGTGGATTGGTGCAGAATCGACAGCTTTAACAAAGCACATTTCACATGATGCCGTCCTTATATTTTCTCTTTTTGTGTAGCCCACGTCATGGTGTGATTGTGTGCATTGTCATGATCATCCCACTCAGCCCACTGTTGTCACATCAACAGACCCGCACTTGCAGATTCCTGGCGTTATTGTAACAAAATCATAATGTGACATAAAATGTGCCGCATGTCTCATAAAAGAAAATCGAATTATGATTTATCAAAAGGCTGGTTTTCAATGTATATGTGTCCACAAGTGTCATTGTCAAGTGCAGCTGAAATGAGGAATTCTTACTTGGTTGCATCAGAAGCTCAGATTATGACAAACTGACACATACTGATTATGTATGCTTGAATTACCTCCCCAGCCTTTAATTACTTTTAAGGGTAAAACAGCATCAAACGTGTTTTTTGATAATTGTTGTGAAATATGAATTCTTATTTTCAGCAGACACCTGTCATAGCTGGGCTTGTAAATACTAAAAGTTGAGTTCCTCTAAAAGGAAATGCATCCCTGTAGTCACACGGTCATTATGTAATACAAGTGGTTATCTTGAATTTGAAATGGATGATGTCCCTACTCTTAAAAGACCTCTATTAGCCTGCCAAAAAGTGCAAAGATTGCCAAAGATGATGGAAAATTAATATCAAGTGCAATATATCATTCTTGTCTGACTAGTGATATGGCAATCCCGGGTGGAAAATTAATTTGATTTCCACTACAGCCTGACATTGTGAAATAAGCAGCAGGAGCACTTTTCTGTATTTTCTGCCAGTACTGATCATCACAGTGTCAAGAGTCCCAGATTTGAATATATTTTCATATTTTTTGTGTTGTCTCCTGTTTGTTTTATTCCACATTGTGTTATCTCAGTTTCAGTCTCGGCTCTTGATAGTACCACAGGTTAAGGTGATGATATTGTTGTGTTTATGCACTCAAAACACATAATATTCTGGCTTTTTGTGTAAGATGCCCAGATGCCAGGATAATACGGACATTTATTCGGTGCTAGTGATATCATGCAGGCTGTGCAAGAATGGCAAAAGACCAAAGATTTTATACAACAACAAATGCACATGGCAAAGGTTGTTATGTAAGGGATAATGTGCAGCGAGCGGCTCATTATTGCAAAAAGATCCCCGACAGGGTGATGCAGGACCTTCACACCTCCTGCTTATTACCTGCTCGTCCTGCTTTTTACATGGCTACTTACGAAAAAAAATCAATAATTTGACAGAAAATATTGATTTACACATGATTTTACAGCTTCCTCTGAGCACTGATGATCACAACTGTGTCCACTGCAGCGGTCTGTTATACAGAAATAGCTGTAAAATGGAGTAATTGACAAATTACAATCAAGTATTCAACAGATGTGTAGCAAAGAAAAAAGAGGTGAACTTCAGCAATCAGTGATAATACTAACATAGAAATCCTATGACAATAAAAAAATGTTTGAACAAAATATTACAACTTTAACCACACATCCCACATAACAGCCTCACCATGATGGCCTAAAATGTGAACGGTATGGAAAGTCTGACACCAAGTATCACAGACCTGAGAAACAAGATCCCTACTTCACTGTGTGTGGGTATGTTTGCATTCGAGGCAAAGAATGTGATAAATCTGCCTTAATGATTCCAACAAGCTGGTATACATTACACAATCTGCCTACAGCTATAACAGCGGAAATATGTAAAAGCAAAAAACATTGCAGCATCACTGCCAAGTCTCAATTAATTTGGAAGAACTCAACTGATGCACCACTCCAACAAATGCCAACAATTGAGTGATGAATCCTACTCTAAATGTTGTTTACCAGCACTGGAAATAAATATGCTTTGAAATTTTTACTGATTCATATGGCAAAAAAGCTCAAATGGCCGGGTTTCTCTTGTTGCACTCTATGTAACTTGACACAAATACAGAGGTCAACAAAATGGCCTGAAATGCTCTGAACTCTTAATTAGCTAATTACTGACCTGTTAATTACACAGCGGACTGAACACCCAGGCAAGAGAGGCAACCCATATTAAGAGAATTCAACAACAGGCAACTGCTCAAAGTCAAATGTTTGAACCAGAAAATAAAGATGATGAAGGTCTCGAGAAGTTGAAACACAAAACATGTTTGAAGCTGTTGACAAATTCACATATAGTACATTTTATATGGGGAATTCTATCCAAAGTAGATATGCTCCATTTCTTTTCTCTGAACAGACACTTTCTTGTCATGATTCATGCAAGTAAAACTTTCTATTCCAATGACTCACCTCCTCATCCTGTTTATTCAGCTCAAGGACCTTCACCATTTAAACCAGGTTATTATTATTCAAACTTGTTTATTAGGATAAAACCCCTTGAGATGTGCCATCTCATTTCCAAGGGGTCCAATGTTATCTGGGGCCGTCCTCCCAAGTATGAAATCTTATCACAGTTTAGGATGATACGCGGGATCTTAGGTCTTTAAAAAAATCATGTTTCTTAACAGTTGAGAAACATGTAGCTATTACAGAGCAGTTCTAACTTGGGGATTTAAGTTAGCTTAATCCTAAATTAGGACAGCATAGGACCCCATATCTTAAATTCACACTAACTACCAAAACTGTCAGCAGCACTGTTAATGCAGCCAAAATATTATGGTTGAAAGTCTACTCAAATATAGATAGATAGATAGATAGACAGATAGATAGATGATGGATAGACGTTTTGTGACATTTTTTTTTTAAATATTATGCGTGGCCACAAGTTAATAAGGCATGGAAACAAGATCCTATTCCATGGCCCAACTTTCTTGATGCGTCAAAATTCATGAAGTCATAGAAAGTCAAAAGAAAGAAAGATTTTGTTATCGATGTCTTAAATCTATGACTTGTGAGTTGCTGTTTCTCCATGCAGCTTTTAATTATCCTTTTTTTTTTAGAAAAGCAATCTATGCAGCCACAGATGCAGATTATATGTGGTTTAAACTTGTTGTAAGAATCTACATGCCAGATAGACGTAGTCAGGTCATAAAGCAAAATACCGCCTATAGTTTAGTCACCTGAAGCCATGCATGGCTGAGCAGCAAGGTTCCAGAACTGCAAAAATTAAACATCTTCCTCTTTTGCACAATTGCCACTTTCAAGCATTTGTTGTACATCCGTTCATTAACCATCTGGTCTTCCAGGTGCTTTCAGCTGGTGCATGATGAAATCTTTATGTTCCCTGAGGTCAGCATTTTGTTTGCTGTGCATGTGCATTTTAAGCAGATGAATTAAGTGTATCTTGAATGACTCCATGCCTAACCGTAAGTGACTGAAGCATGTCAATATGATTCATTTTCTTGATTAAAATGAATCAAAATCAATTCAAATTTAGTCATGTTTGCATAGAGCTTAAGCTACTGATGATACACCTGCCAGATAATCAATGATTAACAGTCACCTCCATGGAGATAACCATTTTCCCCCACAGAATTAGAATCTATGTGTGGTGCTGTGTGTCCCCTTTTTTAAAAAGAAAATGCATGCCTAAATGCATTTTTACAGGTCCATGACCACAGAGCAGGTGGATCTCGTCATGAGCTGCTGCAGAGGAGAGCGAATACAAACTTTTAGACCCAGCGCAATTAACGATTAAGTTTCACTTTCACTGCAGCTGACGTTCCTCTGCTCCATCTGTGCCCGGAGTATGCTCTGTGCTCCGAGACTGTGCTGCAATGCATAACAAAATGGCCTGTATATTCCAACAGCACTCCTAATGATCACTCCAGCCCCAAAAGTAAAAAAACAACAAACATAACGTGGCAGCAGATGTTTTGATCGTGGCAGGCCGCCACAACTAAATGAATTTGTGAGACTCCCTGGATAACTAACTAATGTTCTTGTGGCCCTGCAAATTTATTTAAATTCTGATGCGTTATTAAAGTGTGGATGTTATTAATGATCTCGTTACCTTGCATTACAAAAGCCATGGCCACAGTCTATTAATTTGTGGCAGCGCTTTTTTTTCTTCCTTTTTTTAAATGAATGTCACCAGCTGGGCTCCGTAGGAACCAGTTACATACACTGTTTTTATCAGTGGGGTAATGGGCTAAAGAAATATAGCTTATCACAGCTTAAGGACTGCATGCTAGAATGATAGTAGGTGGTCATGCCACCAATTAAGGCAAATCATGGGTCTGCATTTGATGTTAGTGTTGCATCATGTCTCTACCAGAGTTTTTCACCAGTTCCAGGTTCATTTTAAAAACAAAAAGCAATTACTCAAATATAATTCAGATCCTAATTATGATTTCAGTTAGTTTTTCACATCAGCTGTGTAGCTTATAAATAGCCTAATGAGATCATAGGAAACAACGTGCATGCATGTGACACTGGTACAGAGTGACAGAGAGAGGGATGACTAAAATAATTAAATTCCATTTTCAGCTAGCCTTAATAACTGCGCATATTACTGGTGAACAAGTGTGGTGCTTCCAGGCAAGCTGAAATGCATGATGAAAGAGACAATTAGTACTTACACAATAAGAGGGAAACCTATCAGCAAACCCAAAAGAGCAGAGACTGATTGGAGAATTTATTTTTGTCATTAGAGGTTGGCAAATTAAATCAGTCCTTTAGACCGGTCCCTCTGAGCACCTCACAACCCAGCTCTCATTCAACAGACAACATCTAAAGGTCTAATCATGCCAGTCCCACAGCCTGCAGTGAGGGAGAGCCACTCCATTCACATGGTTTTTAAACTGCATCTGTGACACTAGAATCCCCAGGGCGTGCTCTCCACAGATGCTGCTGCCAGACTAGCTCTCCCATCTACTTCCCCTACTTGGAAGGAAGAGATATGCAAAGAAAAAAGAACAGGCTTCTTTATATCCTTGACAGCTCATTACCACAGAAACAACCCTGGCCTGGCATCACTGGCCAGCACCCCCCTCACTGGAGGAAACAGACAATAAAAAAGGGGGTGTTGAGGTGAAATGAGAGTGCAATATTACATACACTAACTGGACCTTTAATTAAAAGATGCTAAGCTGCAGAGTGTGGAGGTCTGCTACATTCTGAGCACCATCAGCTTCCACTAGTGTGGCATTAACACTCAAATACAGTGAAGGGCAAAACCAGGTGCCAGAGAGTGTCTGACATAATAGATAAACATGACAAATTTGGCAGGAGCAGCATCACTTTGTAGGCCCTATCATGGTTTGGCGCACTCGCCATTTAAAATGTGTTTGTTCTTTGTTCAGGAATGGAAATAAACTAACAAGGGAAAAGGGTAGACAGGTGGGAAAGTCTTAACTGGATCCAGTCCTTGCATAGTGAGAGCGCAGGGTTTTAGTTGGGTTTTTTTTCACATGCAGAGAACTTTAACCTTGACTGAATCCAGCAAAATAATGAAAAATCTGTTTAATTATCCATGTTTGACTCAAGCCAATAAGTATAGTAAAATCTGCACACAAAAAAAACCTGCAGTAATCCCTTCTGACTGTGGTGAACCACTTGAACTGTTTTAGGATGGAACAGGGTCGGATTTTGAAAACTCAACAAAAGCAATGTTCTTCACAAATTGCATGCGTTGCTATAGAGTTGGATGGATTTTTCGGTTTTGCAGGTCCAATACGGTGTACGAGCTTGAGCTAGTTTTATTTCATGCAGCACAGCTGATTTGGCATTTGTCATTATGACACAATCTATCACATTAAAATGTAGCCCACATAATCAAACTGTGCTGATGGCGTCAAAGCGCTTAATCCAACTTGTACTGCATTAGTTACAAGCAATAAAACAACATTATTGTCATCTTGCGATGACATGTATGATGTGATTGTTTACTAGAAAGTTCATGTGTTTTTGGGGGGGGGCAAGACGAGACAGGGCAGAGTCATTCTGTCAAGAAAACTAAAACTGTGTCAACTTGCCGCATGATGCTATGAACCATTTTGAGCTTACCTTTTGTCTGATGCCCTGTTGCTATTCATTTTGGTGCTCAGTTTGAAAGCACGCGCTGCAATGGACAATGGATATTTGTGAAGTTCACATAAGAAGGTATCTAAATGATACCTCCCTATTTCACAACAAAAACCTAAAATAATTGGCAACTGGCCGAAAGGCGATTGCCAGGGAGCTGGCCCTCACCATAGCAACCTACTTGCTGTTGGCTATATATCTTTTTTATCGATATTATTTTTATTAAGTTCCACTCCAAAGGAGCAGCCGCCAAGTCAAGTGTGACACCTGATGGTCAAAATCAGTATAGCTGTCTAGTACGGTGTTTAACTTTATAGCAAACTGGTTTGACATTTTTTTTTACAATGGCCAACCCTAGTTCTCACTGATGACATTTTTTAATATGAGGCAGGTGATAAGGGAAAAACCCATCAGGAAAACTATAGTATTAAGCTTACTGAGACTTGTGTGAGAGAGTGTGTATATTGTGGATCTATGGGTGTGGCAGCAATAGCTTCAGAGTATCTGATCAGGACACTACTTTTGTACTCAAGTGAGTGTGTCAAAAGAGAAATGCAGAGTCGAGCTCTACAGTTTATACTGTTTATCAAGATGCAGATCGAAGCACGTACAAAATTACGGTGCATGTGAAATGAGCCTTATAAAATATTAAAGTGTCAAATACAAAACGGTTCATCACAGTGTGTGTGTGTGTGTGTTGAGGTGAAGTCCAGGCGTCATCTGCTCATCTGCGTGTCTCACTCACTGCTGTGTTTGGGGGTGTGGTCAGTGTTTGCACGCTGAGTGCACATGTACAGAGCATAATCAGGCATAGGAGATGGGGGGAGAGGACGTGCACAGAAGCACAGTCTGTTTTACAAGACTGTTAAATTGTTCAGTTGACTAGAGTTTTATGACTGCAGTCTATTCTTGAAGTGTCTCTGTGCTTTCTGTCAATTTGAATGATGGTGAGGTGTTCTTTAAGGTTTTAGAGCCTATTCACTTACTCATACTTTTTAGTTATTTTCTCAGCCATGATTAAATTGAGCTCTGATTGAACCTATGACCCCCTCATCTATGTTTTAAGACTAAAATATTTTATCCACCTTTAGTTTTGCAAGTCTCTTGAAAACTAAATTGATTCCTCTGACATTGTAGGATATGTGAGATGGTGTGGAGATATTACTGGCCTAGGGTAATGTGGACTTGATGCAACATGCTTGATGTTATTTTGAAGCAAACATTGGAAGATCAGCAAAGAATTTTTGTTTGTTGGTGGACTCTGCCAGAATCCATCTCGACTTCAGAAAACAGTCCTGTCTGCTAGTTTTGGAAGTAGGTCACTTTTTTTTTTTAAGACCAACACATGCATAGATTCTCCTCGTAGCTTTGAGCGAGCAACCATGGCTGTATCGTTTGGTTTGTTCAGTCACATTTAAATGATGCTCATTAGGAGGAATCTTTAACTCTTCCTTCACCTTAAGCAGTAGGCGTACAGGGATGTGTTGTGGGTGTTATTTGCAGGATGGGTCAAGTATGCTCAGCTGACATGGTGAATTAATGTATTCATGCTGCATGAATTCATACTGGCCATATGGAGAAGCACAACAACATTAACTCGTGAGAGAAAAAAGGGAATGGGAAAAAATCTCACTTTGGTGGTCTACTCTTGTTTCTTGCCTGACTTCCTATATATTTAGGGTGACAGATACATTTAGTAAGATCTAATTAATTTTTGAATGACTCATAGGCCAATGTAATCACAGGGGTTGTAAACTTCTGGTAGGATGGGCGATTGTTTGGTCGTTACGTTCTTGCCCGACAAAATTCTCATTGCATGGACAATTGCTGGTTTTACTCATGCGTCCATCCAAAGTGATTCTATTCCCAGCTTAAAAATGACAGCTGTTATTGTTGGCCTTCGCTGTGTTTGTCCTGCCCCTTCACCACTGTGATTGGACGGCTGGTGACAGCGACAAGTGGAGCATTTTTCCCAAAGTTAAATAGTTACATTTTTCAGCTCTGTTTTTATATCTGAAAACAGATATTTAATCACAGAAGACGTCCATTGTCAGATTTATCATCATGGATTTATTTTATCATGTCTCCAAAAAGACACTGCAGGTTGAGGCTGGATTACAAAGCTTCTGAAAGAAATATTATCACACCAGATCCCTTGTCGGAGTGGCAGGATTGCTAACTTTAGCATCATGCGTTAAAAATACTAAGTCTCTCTGGAATGCAGCATTACCGAGGTATTTTTTGTTAGTAACCTTATGTTGTATTTTGGGCTGACAAAATACTGCATTAATTTCAGTTAATTAATCTCAGAAAAAAATAATGCGTTAAGTTTCAAAGTACAAGTCCTCTGATGACGTCTTTCTTGACAGAATCCCATCAGCTGTTGACACAAGGCATTTTATTTTGAAATATTTGCAAGATCACAGAGCATGTAATTAATTCCTTTTTTTTTAATTGCTTGACAGTCCTAGTTATATATGACATTGTCAGCCTCAAAAATTACTTTTGTAGTATCCAGTATGTCAGATTTTTCTCATCAGTCCTGTTCAACGCTTAGTGGGGAGACGGACTCGTGCACACAGGTGGAAAGTGTTTATTTCCGAATAATGATACACTGGAGATCATATTTATTTTTTTTATTTGGGGCATTCCACTTGCCTGAACAGAGAGCCTGGGCAAGAGTTAATGTTGAGCCCTGTGACAGGAAAAAAAAAAGCTGTGGTGCACACACAGCAGTACCAGGTAGAGTGCATGCAGAACACTGAGGCGACTGAGGTTAATCTACAGATAACACACAGATTATTTTTCTCCCCATTTACCAATCAAATGGTTGAAGAGGCAGTAGAATTTCAGTCGATTAAGATTTTCTGTGGTTGAATACAGCCCTATTCATTATAAGTCACACAACAGTTTAAGGGTAGTGCTCGGCCTAATTCCCACTCTCTTGAAGTCAAAATACCCAAGCAGCTTTTCTGTTGTTGTGGACTAAGCATCCACACTGTGTGGCTGTAAGGACACAAAGTTGAATCGAAGAAAAAAAAAATGAGTCCACACAGTTCACGATGAATATTTATGTGAATGCATATTTAAACATTATATATGTAAATAACTTTTATACACATGTTACAATGTTTCTTATTTGAGTTTAGGCAAATAATTCCTTTAAATCTTCAAACTTTCTCTGTTTTTGTTGTTTGGTACAAAAGTCGCAACACCTTATGACAAACAAACAAAAACTATCCCCTTCAACTCATCTTGACTCATCAGGACAGTGATGTAAGTCTGACTTTTTTTTTTTAGCTAATGGCTGCTTACACTGAATACAGAACATAAGGGAGAAGCATAAGGGGTAGGAAAAAAATGGTCCCAGCAGACATGACCGCATACTTAACTCTCAAGCTGAGCAGACAACTGAGAGAATACAGAATCCCGCCCTGTAAATCCTGACAGATGACACACCTCTCAGAGTGCATCAGTTAGTTAGAGGGCTGTCTGAAAACTAGGATAGGAGCGTTCCAGAACTCAAACCAAACAGGAAAAAAAAACATTGCAAGTCATCACACACTGCAGCAAAATGGAGCGGCACAGGAACACACAGATGCTTCACACACATCTTGCCCCCCCGGCAGCACAGAAGATCTATACAATCAGCACAGTTTCAAGGTGGATACCCAAGATTAGCGTCACCAATTCAGTATCTGGCCAAATGCCTCTCCTTCTGTTCCTGAGATATGGCGTTGAATAATGGCCAGAAAAGTATTTTTGCAGAACATTATGATGTCACAGTGAAGCTGACCTTTGACCTTTTGTATATAAAATGACGTCACTTCATAATCGTATCATATCAGACACTGGTGTGAAATTTTGTCATGATTAGCGTTTAAATTCTTGAGTCATGGCCAAACACATGTTTCTATTAACTTATTTCTTGAGCCAAAGCAGACGTTTGTGCCAAACTAGTGGAAATTCCCTCACAGCCTTCTAGAGATATCACGTTCACAAGAATGAGATGGACACAAAGTCCCAATGACCTTGGCCTTTACACCAAATTCTAATCAGTTCATTGTTGAGTCTAAGTTGCAATGATGCCAAATGTGAAGAAATTCCCTCAAGACGTTCTTGAGATATCATGTTCACAAAGATAAGATGGGAGGACAGTCAGATAATTGGAACACATAATATCTTCGGCCACAGCTGTAGCCAGCATGTAGGCAAAAATAAAGTACAAAAAAAACCTCACTTTGTCCCTACTGGCTAAATATATTCGATAAGTCTTATATCCATATGCATGCATTTTTTTGATTTGGGCAAAAAGAAATACACCTCTATTTTATAGCAAATGTTGTTTGGGGAACATTAACACAGGGTTCCCACATTCATAGAAAGCCCAGAAAATCACACAGTTTACACTTTATATTAATGATATTTGCAATGTTACAGATCTGTTCAAATTTGTCATTTTTGCAGACGACACAAATTTAGCTTGTTCTGGTGAAAATTTAAAGGAACTTTTAAATACTGTGGACAGGGAGTTGGAAACCCTTAAAACCTGGTTTGATGTAAACAAATGGTCTCTGAATATAAATAAAAATTAATTCATAGTTTTTGGAAATCAAAAAGACATTGATGGTGCTACTGACTTAAAAATCTGCAATACCAATACTGAAAGAGTTTATGAGACGAAATTCCCCAGAGTTGTGATTGATCAGAAACTATCATGGAAATGACATATTGATTATATCGGGGAACATCTCTAAGTCAGTAGCAATCCTGTATAAATGTGGGGATGTATTAAATTATAAGGCCCTGCATATAATTTATTGCTTATTTTACCTTAAATGTCTTACTGTGTAGAACTTTGGGGGTCAAACAACTATAAACTCCATAGTCAAAAATGAGCCATACGAATCATGAATAAAAACTGATTATTATGCTCACACAAATCCACTGTTTCTAAATTCCCAAGTTTTGAAATTTGATGACTTGTTTTATTATAATAAAATGCAAATAATGTTCAAAGCAAAATCAATGTCATTCCCAGACTCTGTACAAAGGTTATTATCGATACGGAGAGCAAATATGACCTGAGAGGTGTTTCTAAGTTTACTGTAGAAAAGTTAATAAGGGAATGAAAAAGAGGTGCATCTCTGTTACTGGGGTCAAATTATGGAATGATGCAAGTATAAGTATAAAATGTGTAATTCACTTTTGGTTTTCAAAAGAATGGTTTGTAAAGCAATTTTTGACGGTTACAAGTGTGAATAAGTTTTTTCTTACATTTTGAAGGGAAGCTTAAATTGATGAATATGTAGGTTTGTCATATATAAGCATTTTCCTTGAGCCTGTTCAGTCACTACATCATACACAGACTGTTGTCTTGTTTATACTGACAATAGTGTTTTATGTTCGCTGTATTATGTATGATGACAAATAAAATAATACTATTAATACTACTACTACAATTACATTTTCCAGGCCTAGAAAAGGCATGGAATTATGTAGTGTGTAAGGAAACTGTTACAGTAATCTTCCATAGATAACCTTCCATGTAATGTAAACATTACACGTAAACGTAACAGCAAATTTATTTTCTGCAGCTGTCCAGTTAACGTAACTGTAATATGCATTGATGTTTGAAAATGTTTTGATTAGCATCACCCACGTATGTCAGCTAGCTGAAATTACAATTACGGGGCAAGTTGGCTATGAAAAAACAAGAAATATGGGCCCTAGAAATGTCATGGAAGAAAGTTTTGAAATTTTGTCCATTAAAATATGTGGAAACCTGGTTTACAGGTAAATGGTAAAAAATAATGAACAGTATTAATTGTGAAAATTGTATATTGGTTATGGTGGAAAGTGGCAAGGGTATGAAATCAGCATTACTTAATAGAGAGTTAGACTAAAATGCAAGTGAAAAGATGTTGGTATAGGAATTTAATAATAAACAGAACTCACCCTATTCAGAGCAAGTTGTGAGGAGCAAGGGCAACTGGTCAGGATGGAGAGTGTGGTGAAAGTCGAGCGACCACGATCTCATCAATAAGCCGATGGTCGCAGTTGAATCAAATCCTGGAAAAGGCAGAAAACATTCTGTGAAGCGAGGGTTAAAGAAAAGTGCCAAGAAGGCTCCTCAGTCACATTTTATTATGAAAGTCATGTTTTGTCAAGCTCCATGGCAACAAAAGCTGACAGGGCAGAAACGCAGCGAGGGTATAGTGCAGGTCAGGGAGTCGGATGACCTCAAAGAAGAGGTCCAGTTTGCTGCAAGAGAGTTGATGAACAATACCATGTTGTTGCCAGCGTGGAAGATCCAATTCTACTGGAATGAGATCTAACGGAATCTGATATATTTTTTTCATGAAATGAGTCTACAAGATGCTTATGTTAATTATGCCATGCACATCAAGCACATCTATGTCATGTCATAATTTAAGCACCGGAATGAGGCCATGTGCGTGTGTGTGATGTCTGTCGAGTTTTTCATTTTTCAGACCTGAATTCTGACGATCTGCTATTGGCTTATTTCGGAGACAACATGCGTACAAAGAGCAAAGTGGTAAGCCACCTCAGATTAGATGCTGAGTTTCTACATCAACAGGCAACATTCCCAGAATGTTTAAGTAGGACCTGATTTTCTACAGTATTTCATCATTCTTGTGTGTTTGTGTCACCAACTTAACTACAGAGTCCTGCCGTTGGCTAGCACTGTCAGCACTGTGATGCACGCCTTCACCCTTCATATGCCAAAACTCCCACCCATATTTATGAGCCAAATGTCATGAACTTGTGTCTGAATTTCACTTCACGGGGCGTCAAAATCTCTAATGTTGGCAGGGAGCTTTAATTGCCAACGGGCTGTGTTTAGTAAATAGCAGCAGCAAACATCTGACCCTCTAATTTTAATTAGCCTCGGCTTAGAGCCGGGCTTTTCTTTTGCATATGTCATGAAATGTTTTTCATGAAATGTCAGAAAATGTCTTATTTGAGAGATATTACATTTTGACATGGTGTCCATCCCAGTGAGAATCAAACAGACCTGCAGTGTTTAATATAAAATCAAACAGGAAGTTGTTGGGTTTTAAATATTTGTCTTGTGTGTTCCATGCTCACAGCACGTTCCTAAAAATATCTCTGATCTGCAAGCTGAAATGATGGATGCAGTGTGCTGGATGTCTGATGTCTTATGGTTCAAAACAATCTAATGCTGTAGTTATCTCTTGTTTTTTGTTTTTTTTTTCAGATTAGTTCTCTATAAAAACAGCTTTTTGATATCAACCCCTGTAGGGTGTGTGCTCAGTCTGTTACAACAAACTGCCAGTGTGCCGACCGCCAGCTACTGTATGTAACACACTTCCTATACAACAGCATCTCATACAGTCCCACTTCAAAAATTCCAAACTATCACTTTAAAGTGCATCCTCACAATGTTCCTTTTCCTAAAACTAACCATAGTTAGATTGCTTGCCAAATCTTAACCTCTGTAATGTTCGTTAATTGCATAACGTCACATGATGGACCTAACATCATTGGATGGGCACTAACTCGCAAAATATCCAACAACTTGTTGTGTGTCTTTTTGTAGTTTATCATACAAACTGTTGAGGATAAAATTAACTGCTATCTCCTAAATTTCACATAAAATGTGCTTGATTGAGATGACAAAAAATAGACTTTTTAAAAAATACTTTGTAATTTAACTAGTGTAATGTAAGTACATCTGGAACTTTCACTCCATTTTCACCCTCAAAGTCACGTGATGACACCCGAACTCTCCACGGTGGTCGGTGGCCATTAATATAATTGCTGGGGGGGGGGGGTCTAACAAACTATAGAGTGCAAAATTAAGAAGAAATAGTGTAACTGGTTTAGTTTTGTACAAACATCATCATCATTACGCCCAGTATACACATTTATCCAAACTTCATGAGGTAAACTGAAGGAAAAATTTAAAAAAGCAGACCTTTGAATTGTGCCATCCAATTGTTCCATATGGACCTGAGCTCGGGAATGTCAGGCGGAACACAGGCTCTGTTCAATGGACTGCAGCTTACACAGGCCGTTTGTTGACCTTTAAATCTGCACAGCTATAGTTACATTGTGGAAATGGACAATCCCATTCTAACTCTGCCTTGTTATGAAAGTCTAGGTCCGGGTCTGCAGTCTTTGGGGTGCACATTTTTAAAAGAAAACACTGTATATAGTAGCTCATCTCCTCGACTGATTTGCTGTTTAGCATTTCATCCCTAGAAACAATCACCTGCTCTGGCTGGAGAGGTTCTTGTTACACAGAATAACACTGACTGACAGCTGATGAAATGTCTCTTTGTGTCTTTGCCTCTATTAGATAATATTTTTTCTCTTTAATTACACCTCTCATTCAAAGACTTGCAGACATTCAAAATTATGACACAACGTTAAAAATCAATGCAAAACAATCACCTTTGATTGGCAAACACAGAGTGTAGGCTTTTGAGTGTATCAACAATTATCACAATAAAGAAGCTAAAATCAGATAACTATTCTCTTTATTCCGTCATAATTGGACCGGCTGCTGATGTGCAAAAAAAAAAAAAAAAAAAAACATATTACATTTCTTTAGACTATACAAGTGAACTATTATTGAATGTGAAGTATTCCACCTCATTCCTTTGAAGATACCAACTCACACACTTGTGAATGTCAGCTCGTACACCAGGCAGAGATAATGGCCTGTTACTGCACTGTGGGCCCTCTTCAAAACGTCCACCTAAACGGCTGCAATAAAACTTTTTGAAGGTTGACCACTTTGACAGGACTTATTCCGATTGTGCACTTGTACAAGTCTCCATTTGGTGTTATATTGAATATGTTAAAATAAAGGGGGTCACATCCACAGCAGAGGATTAGAGGTTTTTTTTTTTTTAGAGTACTTTCTATTTGGCAAATCCTTGTCTTTTATTCTGTGGATGTCCCCCCTTCTCTGTATTTTAAATCTTTCCTTGCTTGTTGACAGGATACAGGATGATTTTAAATCCGGCACCTCTCACATTATCCCAGGATCCATTCTGCTAGTGTGAACAGCCCGACTGCTCCTCAACCTGCTGCCCTTTAGCTCTTATCTGGCCTCTTATCTCCCGTCTCACTATCTCTATCTCAGTCTGACTTTGTCTCTGTCTCCTCTGCCTGTCACACAATTCCACACCTAAAAAAACTTTACTCATCGAAAGCGGCTCACCCTCTATGACTCATTAACTATCCATCACTCTCTTTCACTTTCACAGTTAAGTTAGTGTTATGTGTTTAAAATTGCAGGTTTTAAGTGGTGTACTCACAGACCAGACCAGGACGATCATAACTGGTTTGAAACTAGACCTACATTACTACATTTGACAAAAGAGCAATGGATTTGATTTTGAAAAAAAGTGTGCCATAAAGCTAAGACAACCTGTCAATAACTAGACTACCTGGTATAATAATTTGGCAATGAATGCCAGCAATGTTTGGATCAGTGTAAAAAAGCAGAGCCAGTGATATGACAGATCTCTTTCATGGCAGTGGAATTTTCTTTACAAAGGGCAACAGACTTGTATATGACCAGACTATTTTTTCAACTAGTCAAGTCGCCCCCTGCTGGCCATTAGTAAGACTGCAGGTTCAAGACCTTTACGCATTGGCTTCACTTATCAGTCTATAGTTGATCCCAGCACATGGGCAGCTTTCATTCAGTCAGTAAATGTTAAAAATATTTGCACTATGTTGCCTTCATATGCCTGTGGGACACTTCTGACTAATAGCTCAAGCTTTGGGGAACAATAATAATAAGAGGAAAACAAGATCTGGCATGAATTAGGACATGGTAAATAAGTCAGTTTTTCCAAATATAGAATGTATTTTGGCAGCAAATCCGAATAGCTATGCTGTCATCCATTTTTGGGATTTTTTTGTGCCTGGCAATGCAATTGAAAGTGCAAATTTGTTGAGTCTCTCAGAATGGGGAATTCATGCAAATTCTGTTTTGCAGCCGACTATTAATTCTCAGTGTCATTTGCAGTATAGCCAACTTGTCAGAGTCAACCATATTTAAATTGTGTTGACATGTTTACGAGATATACTTAGCTTGATCTTATGGAAGTAAAACAGCAGTCTCTGTGCTCTCTTCAGTTGGTCAGTCTCAGGACAGGTCTCACTTTACCTGACATAATCTCATATTTTCAGAACCAGACAGCCATTTTCATAAACATATGCACCAATTACAAAATCCATTAATATCCATCATGTTCTGTCATAAATCATATAGCCGGGCAGCCAGTCTGACTGTAATTATTGCTGAGCAAGAAGCAGAAGTCTGTGATTAGGTTTAGTCATTATTTCCCTCCGTGTGATTAATCTCAGCTTTGAAATAATAAATGGGGAAAATGAACCAGTTTTATGTCAATGCGTTTGTAATTGTGAATTTGAGCGTGACATATTACGAAGCCGAGTTTTGACAGGAATCTGTTTCTGTCAGTCTCTTCTCTCCCACTCCTCTACGTCTGTGACAAATACAATGATCAATGCTTTGCCATGTTGTTGTTTGTATCAGAGCATCTAAAAATATCATGAAACCTACAAATGTCAAATTGAAATCCAACCATTTCCCTGGGTCTCTGTTCACTTTAAAGTATTTAAGATATTTTTTTTGCTGAATGTCAGAATCGGGGAAAAAAAACAACAGACGTTTACCCATGAGACACAATATGAAAAACTTTGGTTTAGAGGAAGTTGTTCTTTTTTTCTGTAATTAAAGATATTTCCACATTAACACACCAGTGCTGATTAGACGGAATGCTTGTATATTAACCTCAGTCTATTGCCACAATTATCCTCTCTAACAGAGGACACTTTAATTTTGCATTAAGACTACAAGTTTGGATGCACGCACATCATATTAATTCCCTGCTTTGTTTGAACATTCATTAAAGCGATTCTTTCAGCTCTCACTGAAATTACACACGCTTTAGTGAATTATATGTGAATCACACTTTGCCTTCAAGCTTCAGTGAGCAGGGGATATCTTAAATACTAATTGTTAAAGGTTCATGTTCTTGCCACTTAGTACCAGGAAATCTCATTTGGATGCTATAAACCCCGTTCAACGGAGGTCCTGCTTCAAATCCAGAATGTAGATTTCTCATCATTGCAGATGGTTGTGTACTTTAAATCTTATTGATCTCTTTGTTCAGCAATTTCTCTTCATTATGGGAATAATCAGATTTACCCAGGCTGCATATGTGAGATTAAAAAATATCCCTCACCTTCCAACGGCAACACGTGGGGCCCTTTTCTTATGTACAGCACTGGCTCGCAGACAACGCTGACTAATGTCTTCTGGCACGCGGGGTTTTAGGGAAATCAATTTTTGCACAATAACTAGCCCAGGCAAGAATCTGCCCCGTGGAATGAAGGAAAGCATATTACTTCTAATGCAAACCCTATTATCAAAGACACACAGTCATACATTATTTAGTGAATGCCAGTTTCACAAGGCTGGTTCAAAAACAAACATGAATTATTCATCCATACCCAGATTTTCTTGGTTTTCTGAGCGTAATTAATATTAAGAACAATCAGCTCATCACAAATCAAACACAGTAGCTTTTTTTTTTATTATTTATCTAATGAAGTGAGTTTCTGAGGAAAAAAAGACGATAGAATTTCATGACCAGTGTGCCTAATGAGAGTACAACCGCGATGCTCATCCCAGTGAAGGGGGAATCCTACAGCTCTATTGATTCAAGTCCAGGTTAAGGGTGTAGCTATTATTCTGCAGCTGAAAGGGGATCACCCTTTTCGCCTGGAGATCAATGAAGAGCCTGCAGCTATAATTACCATGAACTTGATGATGTTATTATTACTATGGCATGCACTGTTAAAATTGATCATATAGTCCCATCAAGCACATGTCAGCACACCCTGAAATATAACCACTGTATCAATTTCTCTGTCTCAATCTGCTGTGATAGACACCAGTGCCCAAAATGTTGGATGTTTTTTCTAACAACTTTTGGAAGCTCAACTAAGCATGCAGGTGACATAATGTGAAATTATATTCATTTTCTGGATTTAGTTTCAATAAAAACAGGTATTACTGTAAACAGTCTGTGCAGCTGGCAGTGCAACTGCTCGTCAAATCTTTGCACCAACAAGCAGCTGTTTGCCAAATTGTCCCAACAGGCCACCCTTGATAATCAACAATCATGATCACATGATCAGCACTTTAAAAAGCAAAGGGATTTATAACTCCAGTTTAAATAGTTACAATTAGTGATTCATCTGGCAAGGCAATTATTGGTTTTTGAATATAAATTATTCACACACATTCTGAGTCATGCTGAATTAGTTGCTTTTAAATCCACACATTATTCTTAGAAATCTGTTCAAATAAAGAAAAAAACAAGGATTTATAGCAACTAGCGGCGCTCAAATGGCCAATGAAATTGCCCTAACTGTTGTCTAAATGTCACAGGCCACAATTCAGATGCCGACTCACTCACACGAGGCCTGAGGGAGGCGTGATAAAGGTTGCAAATGTCAATTATGTCTGATAAAGTTTGGAACAGCAGATTTCTGTTATGTCTGCACTTTTAGTTCTCCCATTGAAACATATGCACTGAGAGACCAGAGTGATCTGACCTGTGAAACACAAACAAATGAGAGACAAATGAATCTCCATGTCTGTGAACGCAGCGCAGGCAGAATTAGACATTAGCTCTTTTTTTTTTCTCGGCAGCAGTTTGAGGAGGATAAGTCAAGGGGCCGATAATTGATGACTGATCAGAAATGATCTGATTAGAGCTAATCTGATTAGTTCGATAGATGAGAGGAGCGGCTGCTACAGAGGCGAGTGAATGCAAACTTTTAAACCCTAAAAATGTGGTGCAACGAATAACCGAACAGTGTATTTATATCAATAGCAAACCAATGCATGGCAGCAGATGTTTTTAATTGTGGCATGCCTCAACAAATAAATTAATGCACAGGAATTCCAAAAATATAACTGCAGAGTTACTACTCCAAAATCTTTTATTTAGTGTTTCGGTGCCTTTCACTTAATTTTTTTGGCAGCTTACCAATTACAATTGACTAACAAAAGCAAAATTTGCTGCGGCTGTCCCATTTGGTCATACATATGCTGCATCTATGCAGTCTGTCAAATACAATGATTTCAATTTTTAATTTCCATAGCTGTTAATCTTTCCTTTTAGAAAATCATTTAATTGAAAATAATAAAGATTTATTTTATCTTTTCTTTATCCTTTTCCATTTTATTTTTCATGATTTATTGAAGATGCACAAACAGGACACCTCAACATAGCAGCATGATTTAAATACATTCATAGACAACAACATTAGTTGGAGGCATTCATTTTTTTAACTTAACCTCAGTAGAAATGAGACGTTCTTAAATCCCCTGCTGGCTTTGGTTCCTGAACCCATGGTATCCACAAATCAATAAACTCAATCAATAAACATTATTCACAAAACAAAGTAAACAAGTAACATTTTGGAATGCTTGCCGTGTGCTTTTACACGAGGACACGTTAAGTCTTGTCATCTCATTCCTCCAAACAGCACTGTGTGGGCAGATAGGTCCGGCTTACCAATCAGTTGTTGAGCAGTTGAGTTCTACACACTTATGGACTGCTTGAGGCATCTGAGGTCAACATAAGCCTGTATTCTCTCACAAAACCTTGTCTGCCTCTTCTCAGCATATTGACCATGAACTACAAGCATTACATGCCTTCGTATTGAAGCAGGACAACAGAGTTTACATCAGTGCTAGAGGCTCTATGAGGCTGTGCGCAGTCATAACTGTGCTTTGAGTTAAACGCCATCTTCAGCATGCTACCATGCTCACAATAATAATTTTATATTCCTGATGTTAAGCATTTTTTTATAAACAAACCAAGAGCAGTAAGTGAAGTTATACAAACTAACAGGTAAGTTATTCAGAGCACTGTTATGGAGACTATCAAACTGTATCATTAGCTTTACAAGAAGAAAAATAAAATGCCAGTGACTTCGGGCAGGTAATGCAGCACTGTACCAATTCTTATCTTTGTTGGTAAAACTGTGATTTTGAGAATTATTGGTATTACTGAACACCCGTGTTATGAATAATGACAAAACAAGTTTCTGTTAGTAGGAGATTACTGTGGGATAGCTACATCACACACTCTTTTTTACTAGGTATATGCCAAACCAGTACATGTACTGTAGCAGGATACAAGCATAACAGCAGTTTCACTGATTTTGATTTAATTTTCTACAGGGAAAATCTCACTGTGCACTCATGTGTTGATGTGTATACATGTTACCATGGTTACCAAATTATTTTGCATATTTATGTGCTGATTACGTATATATAGATAACAATTCACAGTTGGCAGACAGACTAATTTTATTAATTGCTTAGCTATCAACTTTGTGCTAAAATCATGTATGTACTTTAATTAAATGTGTTTGGGCTGCTTTGCTTTAAAACCACAAACAGCAAGAGTTTGCTTAAAGGTAATATTTATAAATAGATATCTGTATCTGTATGCAGAATCTGTAGGTGATATGACAAGATATTGGTTTCAGAAGTATTATGTTCTCCGTTTGTAGTCTGATTAATCAATCACATATCGGCACGTCATCAATATCAGCAGATATAGCCTTTAAAATGAAAATATCTGAATCAGCCAACTTGTTGGTGGATCAACATGATAAGAGTATTCATTATATGATTTTAATTCCACTACAGAAAAGACTTGATGATTACAAAATTAGGTGAGGAAAAAGTGGATGTATCAATATTGGTTTCTGTTAACGGGAAAATTAGTTGTTTTATGTTGGCAAATTGGATATCTGCAAGATTGAGCTCACCCAAAATGACCTGCAAGTGGCAGAGGAAGTCTCCCGCAAGCTACACCAGGTCACCCCGAAATATAGGCACTAACCCCCAGAGGCTTATCAGTGTCAGGCGATAACTACGGGGCGCTGAGATTTACTTGTAAGCAGAGTGACCCATTTTTTCTGGCGGCCCCAGATATTACAGTCCAAACTAAACAGGCAAGCACATCAGAGTTCTTTTGAACCACCCTAACAGGTGACATGTAAAAGCACTTTTTGTTTACCATGTCAGCATGCTTACATTTTATTTTTTAGTACATAAATTTTCCAAGCGTTAAGCCACAAACCAAAGTTATGGATGAACTTAAATTTTGACCTGATAATGGTACTAGATGAAAGGTCAAGGGATCTCCGAAAATATTACAATTCATTGTGAGGGGACTGAATAACTGAATGTTTGTGCCAAAGTTCATCGCAATCTATCCAATAATAGTTGGTGAGACATTTCACTCGAAGCCACAAAAGTGAACTTGGAGGTGGCATGAGGGGAAAAGTCAGCAGATTCAACCTCTAGAAAGAACATGTCTATTAGTCAAATTACTACCAGATCGCTGTGGTACCAGAACACAACCTCACCTTACCTCAAAAAAAAATATTCATTTCCAACATTCAGTGCAGAGGAAGCAACAAAAATCCAATCTCTGCCAAAAGATACACATGAATGCATGAAATATTGAATGATAACATTTGGCATACTGTTGCTTGCACTGCCTAGTTAGACTTCCAAAACACAAAACTGAAGTAGGACTTTCCTACAAAAAGAGAATTACTTATCAGCTCAGCTACAACCCAATTCTCCTTCATTCAGGCTACATCCTCTAAAGGATTATATCAACATTTAAACAAGATAACTTATTATAAATAACTATAAGGACAGGGGAATGTTGTTTTGCAGACCTTTTCAGTGATAAAATAATATTCCATTTTCTTATGCATCACTCTCAGATAACATAGCTATCATCTCAGAGCCTGGTGCCCAGCAAAAATGACTGAGAGCAAGAGTGCAGCACTGTGAAGGAGGCCTCAGGTCAAATAGTAAATTGCCTACTAACTGACTGAAGAAGTGGGGTAGAGCTACTAAAGCCGTATTGCAATGCGTCTGTCCAACTAAATTGAGTGAGCTGACTGCTAGCTGCGGTGCAGGAAGCAACACGGGCACATGATTAGCTGGCGGTTGGCACTGCAGCTTGGTGGTTTTGCTGCATCAGAAATTTCTGTGCCAACCTGTTTATGGTAGCACCTTGTTACCTTGTTTAAAAGTGAGACAGACTACAAACCGGAGTGATGCAGTGCACGGAGCTGCTGGAGCAGGATGTGCCACAATTTTGTAGTACTGACAACTAAACAACATTGCTCCCAAATCCGCCTCTTCAACAGTAATTCACCGCCGCTTTAAATGCAGTGAATGAATTTCTATAAAACAAAATGATTATAAAACTGTCAAGACAAAAATGCTGTTCACAGAGTAGCAGCAAATGAAGTTGATATTTATTACTGAGCACCTGAAAATCCTGGATAGCTTCCTTTCTTTCCGTTATTAGGTCAGAAAAGTGTTTGAATTATTCCTCAGATTCTGCCCTTTTGTTTTTACAGAATGCACTTCTGGATATTAGGCTGTTTATATATTCTCTTTCATGATTTCGTGTGAGAGAATGCCTTGATCACATGCTAGTTAATGGGGAGACCCTCCTTATTTATGGCATAATATGCTGGTGCAGGAACAACACTGTGCTATTTATCTTTTTTTTCTTCTTTGTGTTTGTGGGTAAGCAATTAAAATAACTGGGTCACTGATTATTGAACTTGTGCTTGCACACAGCAGTGCGTTGGTATCATACAATATTGGATCACTCTTTTGATGGCTCACTACGGAGCAAGCTTCGGGGTTCCTTGATTAAAGGAGAGGAAAGAATAAGGTGAGGAAAGCAATTGATCTTTTGGTTACGGTTGTCCCGATCCTCCAACAAAATAAATGGCAGAATGTACAGTTGGTAGGAAAGTGGCCTATTGCCCCATAAACAGTATCTGCGAGCTGTGTAGCAGAAGAAACTTAGTTCTAAAGTTCGGCGATTGTGTCAAGCTGAAGAAGAGGGTTTCTTATTAGCATGCGGAGCTGACATAAAAGACAGTTCATCTAAAGAGAGTCATCTGAAGAGAGCACAGCCAAAAAAAAAAAAAACCAAAAAAAATTATTTTAAGTACTCCTACCATGCAAAACCAATCTGAGTGATTACTCATATAATCTCACCCACAAGCGCGAACGTCACCCCAGCATGGAATAAATAACACATGGGCCACAACAGCGACTGGATTTCGGAATGACTGACAGCCGGTGGGACCTGTAAAACATCCCAAGGCAAACTGATTACCGCCTCCATCAGTATAGGGGCTGTCACTGTTATTGAGAGACTGTCAGGCTCATTCTTGGTGCCATCCGGATCAAATGTGAGCATCAGTCATGTAGGGCTGCTGGGAGCAGCGAACATCCTCCCTTACTGGCCCATTAACCTTGTTGTGCGATGTTAAATAATCATGGTCTTTGATCTCAAGAGAAATACCAACTAGTTCCAGTTCACTGCCATGATCCTCTGATTTGCTTTTGTTCTCTCTGCTGATGAACAGACTCACAGACTAATAGACAGTCTAATAGGCCGATAGACAGCCTGACAGATAGGTGGATGGACAGATAGATAATAGGACGGACAAATAGGTTTTTCACTGTATGCTTACAATCTTCAAGCTAATAGCGTATCCTTTGGATGCTGAGAGTCCAGGCAGCTCCTTTGCTGTTATCCAAACAAACAAGAGCTTACATCTCGTCTCAGCTTCCTGTCTCACAGCCTTGTTTCCTAGGCAACCATGTCAGATGAATTGAGAGGACTGACGCCCTCCAGAGAGCCAATCCTCTCTCATCCAAAGTTTGTCTCACTTCAGGTCATGTGACACCTGTTCCCATGACAACCAGGTTGGAGGGCAGTCTGGATATCTCTTTGATCAAGGAAAAATACCACACATGCCAGCAAGCAACCTTGAAATCAAGGAGGGGATGCAGATATGCAATGGGTCTTTATAGAGACGTAATAAGCTCATGTCGGATCATTCATAAAAGCCTGTGCTTCATTGGAATGGAAAGAATGGAAAAAGTCTAGCTACAAAGCCATATGGAAATTTCAAGAGAACATTTAATCCAAAGGGGCTTTATGTGAAATTCAGACTGAATGAGTTGTCTGGATACAGTTTTCTACATGGACATGGGTGAACCAGCTGGTATATGGTGTTAACTCCATAAACAGAGGCAAACAACAGCAACAGTGCTGAAAGAACTGACGGTGTTAACCGAGGGAAACCGCTACGCCTGTTATATGTCACTATCCCAATATCAGAAGTGATCACCAGGATTTCACACACATTCATTTTTTGTAGCAGCTCACCACAATCAAAACATCTTCCATCACATCTTGATTTTCTCTTTTGGGAGCTGGACTGTTCATTAGGTGCACTGCTAGAATCTATACACTGTCATCTCACCCATCAATCTGATCAGTAGGACTGTCCTGAATATCATTTTCTGGACTCCAGAGCTTTAGGATTGATCAATAGCTAATAATCAGAGGGTGGGGTGGGGGTTGAGGGGGCTGGGGCTGGAGCAGTGAGATAGTGATAGATAGACACCTTGCATCCAAATTTGTTCAGTCCAAATCCCTAAATTGAAAACAAAGCATCTACCCAATTAATGAATATCCAAATATTCAAGTCTAGCCCTACAGATCATCTCTGATATAATCCACTGATCATTTATCAAACCCGCAACTCAAAACTCCTCAAACTCAAAAACTGCTGCTGCTGGGAAAAAATGAAGAGTGCAGTGCATAACACAGTGCAAAGCCAGTGGGAATACACACATGCACCAACATGCACATATGGCCAAACCAGCTCACCACAAAAAACTACAGAGAAAGCTCAGATAACAAGGCACAAAGAGGTGCCGGGACTTCACTCTCTGCTCAAGATACCATTACTCCACTATATCCTTACATAACATGTAGTGGTGTGCTTCAGTATTAATGCTCTGAACAGCACACACACAACATGTAATACTCAACGTAAAACTAAACGTATTTGAGCACGCCTGTAGTGAAGGTAAGGTATAATTCAGGGAAAAAAACATTGAATCACAATGCTAACAAGGGACTCTTTTGAATTTCCTTCCTAAATATGAGCATAATAAAAAGCTTTTGTGTAAAAAGGTACACAGGGCAGGTAACATAATGCCCAGAGAGTTAAAGATTGAGTAGATGCCTTCCTTGTCACAGCATAGCAGCATTAATCACCAGCAGCTGAGTCACAAAACAGATTATATTTTGTGAGCAGGTGGCCTTAAAGCCTTAAAGGTCTTTTGGTCTATGATAAGCATTTGGCCTTTCTAAGCCTTTGAGCTCTCACAAACAAAGAACCATCCCAAACCTCTGGGCTGAGGTAAATGGTTGACTTTTCCAAGCCTTTTAGTCGGCACAAAGCTGTTGGAAAGCGTCCATCAGATAAGAGGTTCCCATGGGCATCCTTTCAATAAAATATGTGACGGGCAACAAATTGGCTTTAGACACCTGTCGTAATATAGAAAGGCCAGTCATTTCTCTGCTTTAGAGTTGTCACAAAACACCGGTATTAGCAGTAAATTATTAGGAGTCAAGATGATGAAAAACAGTCACGTAAGGAAAATATTAATATAAAGCAATGTCTCTGCACACATCACGTACACTAATGCAGTTCTGTACATTTGAATCACACGGTAGAAAACAGCTCACATCTGGCCTATGAAAACAAAAGGAGAGATCCCTCTGAGAGTGTTTTGCTAGTAATGTCAAAAGGAGGCAAATGCAACAGGGTTATATTTCAGCTGCAGTATTTTCGACAAACTTTGAAAAGGCAGGCCAAGAGGACACACGCTCTTTGATCTCTAGCACATCCCTGCCTTGAAGAAATGCAAAATAAAAGTCTCGAGCTCGGGCAAAGTGCAAATTCTAATTAAATCAAGACCACAATAAACTCCTACAAAGGTCTCAAAGAAATTGGACGTGCCTTTAAACCATCCATATTTAAAGTCCCAATAAACAGAGATGTTAAATTGAATTTTAACTAGCCTGAGGCAAGGCTATGCAAGATTAGGTCGGATGTTTGGCCTATGCCTCTGGCCAATTTATCAAGTAGTGTGCCTGAACTTTGAGATGAAATGACCACTAATTTGCTGCAGCCCAACTTGTTAGATAGGACTGCCTTTATTAATTCACTATGAGAGGAATATTTCATTAAAAATGAAATGCTAATTTAATGGCACGTGACATTTCAATTACGTAAAATGCCAAAAAGTTAATAGTGTAATGCCATTAAAGAAATAATATTTGATGTATTCGTTTGTTGCACACATTTTCAGTGGTGGTTGAAATTCAGAAGCAAACAACTGCACACACTGGAGAATGACAATAAAACACGATCACTTAGTGGCAGGAGTAATACTTGGCTCTAGGGATGCCTGGAGAAGGGCTGCACAAGATGAGGAAAAGAAAAAGAGATGAGATGAGATGAGAAAAAGAGATGAGATGAGATGAGATAAGATGAGATGAGATGTATGCATAAATGTATAGTGCATAAAGCTGCATCACAAGTGCGTATATAGCAAATTGGCAACAACTGACAGCAGAAAGTCAACAACAGACAACACAACATGAAGGAAATAACACATACTGAAAGAAAATAATAATATAACAATTAACAATTATCATTAGGACTGCCACAAATAACTGGTTAATGGATTGATCTATCAATCATCCATCCATCCATCCATCCATCCATCCATCCATCCATCATCCATCCATCCATCTTTATCCACTTTTTCGAGGCTGGATCGCAGGGGCAGCAAGCCATGCATGGTATTTCAGACATCACTCTCCCCAGCAACATTTTGGGGGATCTCACATTAACTTATGAAAGTATGAAAACAGCATTATCAGGGGCCCTTAATAGGTCCCAAGAAGGTGTGCGGGGGCTTTAAAGTCAACAGTCAAGTCTTACATCTTCTTTGTTCCCCAGGTGATGCCATGGGGCGCAAAAAGACTTTATCCCACAGACTTACAGTGTGACAAAGATGTCTGTAAATCAGTGTATATATTTTTTTTGATTAATTTCCCAGTCAGAATATGATCTGTTTGGTCCCATAACATTTGGAATGTCTGAAAAAGCTGCAAAATTAAACAATTTTATCGTCATTCAAGTTAGTAGAAAGCACAACTACACTGAAGCAGAAGTGTTTTTCAGTGGTCGGTGTCAAACAGTGAAATTGTTTGCTGAAATGATTTAAGGTGTTGTGGAAATATTTTCCAGTTTAAAAAGATGTAAACAGATAAAATTATTACACTATATGAAGCTACAGCAAGTCACCCTGTTTGAGGTGACTTGCTGCATGCCTCTTGATTTTTCTATGTGTTTTTTTTCTCTCTCTGAGTTTACTGTGTGTGTGTTATTTGTTGAGTAACAGTTATTGACAGACCGTCTATTTCTTCTGATCATATACCTTTTGAGAAAGAAGCAGGTAAAATAAGATTTTTTTTCTTTACCCTGCTCCTTTTTCGGTTGTGGAGTGTGTACTGCAATTGTTTTGAATCAAACTGATTATTGTTAATTTACATGACTGGAAAAACAATAAAAATTAATGAGTGAATGAATGAATGAATGAATGAATGAATGAATGAAAACCTGCAAGTGGCTGTCTCAGTTGGTGGAAATCTGTAGTGCGCCTGCTCCATGGGCCCCATGAGTGGCGATCATCCGGATAATTTTATTCACCGCAGTTGAACTTTATTATGGTTTCATGCACCACTGAACAATTTTCATTGGATGAACAGGGCCACGCCTCCATCAAGGGTATCTTGGTCTCCTTATATATCCATGGCACTGAGGCTAAACTGATCCATTTGACAGTCAAAATTGACTTTTTGGAATATTTGATGCCATTAGTCAGAGACAGTCTAAAGTAAATTTTTTATTTCTTGATGACGGAAACTTGCTCTGGAGAACATGTGAGCTACATAAGGTATGCAGCACTGGCTAGCTTACAGCCCCAAATTTAGGAGACACTGCCACACTGTGTGTAGTGCAATATAATTTAGACACAATGAATTCATGGTGAAATTCTCTTTTTATCAAATGTTTTTTCACTTTACTTTGAGGAGCTGCAGTGTTTATTCACGGACAAACTGAAACCCTTCACTGCACATTTACTGTCACGTGACAACTTAATTTCTTCCCTAGCTCTGATCGCCAACACCCATCTGCTCCAAGCACCTCCACATCTCTTTCACTCTCTCTCTTGCTCTCTCTTGAAATCTCACCCTCCCTTTGAGTGTGAGATCTCACACTCACAGACACAGGCAGAGCAGAGAGTAAAGTAACATTACTTGGATGCTCATTTTTTCAAGCATTTTTTCCTGGAAAGTGGCTGATTGTATTCACTGGCCCAGTGTAACTTTGCACTGGTCCTGGGCTACTGAGCAATCCTTATTGTACATATCAGACAAAATATCGCCTACATATCATTTCAGTGCAATATTGCTGTCTTTTGCAATATGTTTATCACAAAAGTTGACACTGAGATGACAATTCTTTCTTTTTTTAAAAAAAAGATTATTTTATGGCATTTTAGCCTTAATTAGATAGGACAGATCAATAGCGTGAAATGGGGAGAGAGAGAGGGGGGACAACATGCAGCAAAGGGCCTCGAGCAGGAGTCAAACCCGAGGCCGCTGCGGCAAGGACACTGCCTTTATTCAGTCTTGCCTTTATCCACTCAGCCACCGATGCCATAATAGTAAGAGTTATGATCAAGTATGGTGCAATGTCCATCAACACACACTATCGCAGAAGCACTGACAGTTAAAAAGTAGCCTGTCTCAATAAGGAAGCATTGTGGCTTTTTTTTGTGAGGGTGCTAGTTTTTGTTGTCCTTGCCTGAAACACACAATTCAAACACCCCAGGAACACTTTCCCAGTAAACTTCTCATCTTTCTGGTTTCTTTGAGCTCAAGGCACTAACACTGGCCAACCAGCCTTCAGTACCTGGGATGATAAAGACGGCTCCTCTGGGCAGAACAGCCTGGAACCCTGCTGTACCAAACCAACACTGCTGGCTGCATGTCACACAGTTCATCTGCTCAAAGAGCTGACCACGAGGCTATGGTGAAAAAGGATGAACTTTTTTTTGCTGAATTCCTTTTGGATCTGGCAGCCCATAGCTGCAAGACTGGAGCACATTAGAGCAAGCAGTGATATCAAAGGTGCTAGGAAGGAGCTGTCACTGGCTCAGACACCTTCAGTAATATAGTCACTGGAAAAAGGACAGAAAAATTGATCTCAGATTACTTCAAAGAGCATACTGTTTAAAGAACAATGTGTCACATATGTTGCCTTGCTATTGACCACTTGTAGTTTAAATCCAACTCACTTGATATTTATATTTCTACATTTTATTATCATAATAAGTATGTGGTTAAATTAGGCAAAAACAGTCACAGTGCATTTCACAAGCTCAGTCTTCACTACAAGATTCAAATGTGGAAAGCACTGACCAAATTAATTCCAACCACAAGGCTCAAATGAATCTCCTGAACCTTGTAAACATTAGCATACAAACGGAAACATTGGACACTCACAAAGAGCATGGCCTGTGTCATTTGTTGCACTAATATCTCAAACTGAGTTGGTGAAATTTAACCCTTGAAAACCTCAGAAACATGGAAAGAAGGCACTGAGCAAAGAAATAAGAAATGACACAAAAAATATTAAGAAATTATTTAAAAAGACAAGAAAAATACCTGAGAATAAGAAAGAAAAAATACATGAAAAAAAATGAAAAGTTAAAAAAGCAAGCTGATGACCTTAAAGAATTGCCTAAAAAGTAATCATTTTTAACATTTAAAACACACACACACACACACACACACACATACACACACCATAAGAAATTTTTGCTACCTTTAAAATCTGTTTTCCAAATGTACTTTTTTGTTGCAGCTTGTTGAACATTTCTTGCCAAGTTGATCATTGCCTTTTTTTAATTTTGGAAAGATATCGCACCAATTTGCTCAGGCTTTCAAGTTTTGAAGATAATACTTGTGATAGGCATCTGAAAGCAGAAAAGTGATGTTGCTCCAGGTTTCAAAGGGTTAAAAGACAATCAAAATGAATGATTGATTGAAATCGCCATTTAAAGCATAGTTATTAAAAATTCAAAAGCTTCAAGACAATAAAGACCGGTATTGACCGCCAACTAGAATAACATCGCAAACAAAATGACTGTTATTTCTTGTCGGGCTCTAGTTGAAAGCCACCCATTCATTTCTCTAATTCTACCTCCAGAGTCAGTGCACAAGTGTTTGCCAAGAAAGCCTGGAAATTATCTTTCATCCGCAACAACCACTGCCAACAGGAAGAGAGCAGTGACCTGATATTTTTTAACTGTTGCTTTGAACCAATGCTATGTGCTTGTAACATTTGACAGTCAGCAATGTAATACTTATGGTAGTTAAATTTGGCAAACATAACATCTAATATAGACTCTCATATACTATATCTCAAATACTGTATAGGTGCTAGAACAATACCCTCACAGTGGGCAGAAAGAGATACGTCTTGAATATCAAAATTCAGACCCAATAAACCACAGAAAATGAAGAGTGAGTAGCTCCATAATTATCCAGAGACAGATGGAAATGGCACAAACTAAAAGAAACATGCTTGCTTCACAGCTGTCCTCCCCATGAATTGTTGAGGAAAACAGGTTTAGATCTCTTGCATATTTGTGTGCTATTCTCCAATGGCTGATCTCGGGTGAGCTGATTCCGAGTTACATTGTAAATGTTGTATGGACAGGGTTGAGAATTAGTACAAAACAATGCTTGTATGTAAATGGCTCCATATTGATTGAAACAAAAAAAAATGCAGCTTCTCCATTACCTAACATTGCATATCTTTGCATATGGTAATTAAAACCACACCAATCATTTGTATTAATTTCTTATCATTGACTTTTCTGCATTGAGGCATATTTCAAGAGAGAATTTGGATGCATCTAATAATTCATTGCATGGCTAAAAATGGACATATGATAGGAGCAACATTTCACGGATCAACTTCTTTAACATCGTTATCAACGTCTTTAACATGTTTTGATAAAATGGAAAAAATGGATAAAAGGGATTGCAAAATGTAGAGGTGAGAAATCTGATCATTCTGGCCCTGTAAAATAGCAACACCATGTTATCTTGTTATAATGCATTTATAACATCACTCTAAATGCCATAAAATCGTCTGCGTGATTACCATAGACTGTAAAAATAATGGATGTAGCTACCACGATGTGACGTTTGGTTTATCCAATTTGAAGCCTTGAGTTTGGCAATTTAGCCATCACCATATTGTTTTTTTTGGAGCCAACATAACCATATATGGGTGATAGGCTGGTGCTGTGAGGAAGTGAGAGGTGGATCTGACTGAGAGGCCAAGGATACTATCAGCATAAGCCTGTCACTTATCTTAATTATGCACAACATTAAGCCTTATTAAAATGTGAATGGGTGAGTTATTTAAAAATTCACCCACCAAACAGTTGACATGAAATTAGCTCCGCAGACCAAAACCATTTCTTATACCAGGCTGTAAACATGTTTATTTCTAGACCTGTATCAAGCATAGATTTATGTCGTTCATATCAGATTTGGCTGTTTAATATGAATATTCAATGATTTGCTTTGTTTCTCCATAAAAAGTTTTACAGTTTCCACAAGACTCAGCGGGATGTTCAATGTGACAGCGGCATTCAACAAGCTTACGGTGCTAACAACAAATCGCAAAAAAGCAACATTTTTTGTTGACACTAAAAATCTAAAACAAAAGCTAGAGACTGTGTTGTATTAAGTTGCTGTGAGCTGTAAATTGACCATTTCTAAGCAGAAAACAGAAGATAATGTTTTCTCTGAGCCTTACAGTGCAGAGTCTCTGTTCCTCTGTGACACTGCATGGTGTGCCCTGCAGCATCTACCAAAGACTGGTGTGACAGCCGAGAGCTCTCACTCCGCAACAGATTCTAGGGACCTAATCACACTACACAGCACACTGACTAGCAAAAAGCAAAACAAAATGAGAGTGCCCAAAGCTATCTCAGTTGACTAAGGGGTCTCAAACTTATGGTTAGAATCTGTGACTTTCATGCGGCAGCCCTATTTATTTCTCTTCTTAAGTTGGGCATTTTAACATGGAGATCTATAGGGACTCTCTGAGCCAGCATCAAGTAGCCATTCAAAGATCTGCAATTTTTGGTACATCCTTGTTGGCTTCATTTTTCAACCAAAGAAGGTTGCCGCTTTGTGATTACAAGCGCATTACATCTAACAGACAGATATGAGAGTGGTATCGATCTTCTCATTCAACTTTCTGCCTGAAAGCACATTTATTTTCAAATTTCAGAATCACTCTGCAAATGTTAAGACATTACAGTATACTAAAACCATTCTATTTGTACTGAGAAAATAATCCGCCTGCTTGTATTCCCTCACTGGGAGCTGCAGTCATTTAACTTTGCAGCGTCAGGCACTGAGGCAGGGCATTCAGTGCCTTGGTGGCAGAAAACCAAAATGGCGTGAATGATGCCAGTAATAATCTGTTAGTGCCCATCACCTGAAAACTGTTTGTGAAACAAGCAAATTATAGGTGAAAGAAACACAGAAATAATTAAAATAAATATTTTTGAAGCCACTGCTAAGTGCAGTGACAAAAAACAAAACCAAAAAAAATGCCACAAGCTATTCATTAGAAGCTGTTACAAGTCACACTCATCCATGGCTTTTCAATTTCAGGATACCAGACGAACTCTAAATGACCTACTATATATACATTACTGACATGAGCTTGCTCAAAGCATTAAATTCAAAGATTCCTTTAAATGAATTATTAATAGGCAGTATGCCCTATGCAATTTCCTCCCAAAAGACAGTTCAGCTATTCTGTTAAAATGGGTCACATTAGGCAATAAACAGATTATGAATACCAGTAAGATGCTGCCCTTGACAGACGAAGGAGAGTTATTCTGTGAGATTCCTCAAGTGTAGAGAAGTGAGATCCAGACTTTATAATTTCTTCCAGCTATTATCCATGACCTAAAGCCAAACAAAAGGTTAACCTCATTACCATATATCAAAATAGACTGGAACCTGCTATAGCATCCAAATTGATTTACAAGGTCTTTTAACAGACGCACTCACACAGAGGGTTTACACAATTCCCTGTGTTCGTGATCATTTTACAATAACAACACCCCAGTTACATAAGGTATGTGATTATGCAGCTAATTTTTTTTATGGCCACTTGTAGACTGGTAGCTCTTACTTCCCATAATATAATGGATATGACTGAACTGACCAGCCTAACATATGCTCCAACTTCAATGCTGGTAAAGTCTTGAGTGTGACAAATGGAAACCTTAAGTTTGGGCACAGTTAGGTGCCATGAAGTCAGGGCTTGTGCAAGTTATTCACACTTGTTCATCTTATTACAAATGCCTGGGGCACAACCATCCAGAAGGAAAGCAGGCAGAGGAGGGTTCAGTCATTAGAAAGACAGACCACTAGCCGCAGGCCCTGGATTGAAGCCCCTCTGTCGCCCAATATTTCCGCTGAAATGTCAATGAGCAAGGTGCTGACTCCTTCCCACCTCCTGAGTTGCTGTTCTATCTGTAGATAGATTGGATGTACCCTAATTTAAGAGTGGCAGCTTTTTTTTCCAGGTGCAAGCTTTTTCCAGGTCACTGAAGAAGAAAGAGTGACTGGTAGAGGAAAGGACTGAAGTGTGACCTTTCCATGATTCCCCCAGTGTTGACAGCTGTTTCTTTGCTCTCTCCCATATTCGTTATGTGCTGTGCAGCCTGGGCCCTGATGCTGCTTGTTGTTTCAAATAGAGATGTGTCCAGTCGCAATTTTGACAGTATTTTTGCTCCCCAGATGCCAAAACAGAATCTCCAGGAATCTCTCTGTGACTCACTGGTCCTCTTTTCAAAAAATTCTGCTAACGTACCTCCCAAAGAATAACTAGATCTTAAAAAAGCACACACACACACACACACACACACACACACACAAACAAACAAAAGCAAATTGAAAAAAAGAATAAACTTGGAAAATGTTTTCTTTTTTCATTGTTAAAACATTGTAATACTTAAGTTTTTGGTAACTATTTTCATTATAAAAAGAAAAAACATTTCAAAGTTTCAATTGGGCAAAATGCCACCTCAGTGAGGTCCCCAGCAAGAGGATTGTGCCAGTATTTGACACTTGCACTACTGTCTGTTCAAAACAGATGACAACAAACAGACCTCTATGCATTTGTTTTTCAAAGCATTGTTTTGTACTAGGCTGTAAAAATGTTAATTTTGCGATAAAATTGGACATTTTTGCACGGGGATCTATAAGGACTTCTAGAGCCAGACTCAAGTGGCCATTCAAAGATCTGCAGTTTTTGTCACATCGTGTTGGTTTCATTTCGTAGCCCTGCAGGTTGCTGCTTGTTGATTACAGGCGTATCTAACAGACAGATATGAGAGTGGTAT
>NW_024657095.1:451-1049 GCF_008729295.1 Plectropomus leopardus
TGTGTGTGTGTGTGTGTGTGTGTGTGTCCAACAGAGCGTCTGTACTTCGCCACGTTACGCAGTAAACCGAAGAGTACGGCCAACACGCACTACTTCTGCACCGACGACGAGTTCGTCTACGAAAAGTAAGTTCAGCTCATTTCAGCAGTGATGTCATCAATAATCGACACGTATTTGTGTGTCCGAGCGTACGTTAGCCGGCACAACAGAACAATTTTGATTTTCGTGATAAAATCATTTTATACGTCATAAGTGGAACGAGCCACGACACGATATTTCGCCCGGTCCGACTTCTGTTTCTGACTCTTCATCCCCAAACCAGACCGCGCAAGTGGCCCCTCCTCGGGTCGCAGCTCCTCCCCCTCTCCTATAAACCGGCTGAACCTGTGATGTAATAATAATATTAATAACAATAACAATGATAAGCATAAGCCCTGAGTCTGACACAGTATTACAGAGTATTACTGCAGTTTCTCTGAAACATCACGACACCACTTTACTGTTTACTGTTTCTACTGTCTGTGATCGCCACGGAGACACACAGACACACACACACTCACACAATCACACGGACACACAGACACACACATACACACAC
>NW_024657096.1:0-1461 GCF_008729295.1 Plectropomus leopardus
CTGCAACCAGCTTAGAATAGCATGACAAAACACATCATAGCAAAGAAAGTTGCAAAATGGGTTAAAAACATCATAATTTTGCATGTCCAAAAAATGACCCAAAATGCAAGACTATAGTAAGGCAAAAATGTCAAAATTTGACATTTCCCGAAAAAAAGCTAAAAGCATCTGCAAATTGCTTAGAATACCCTGCCAGGACACGTCTTTTACAACCCACAGATGTTAAATCTAGGGACAAAGGGAAGCAACACAGCGCCGTGGTGTTGTACAGTAGGGAAAGATGTTTATTGTTCAGCACAAGCATGTATGAATGACCTAGCCCAGCATCAAACGGGCAATACGCACACATACAAACAAAGGGAGAGGGAGGCGGGTGGCGGCAAAACAATAAACCAAAAAAAGAACCCGTTAAGCCTACCCAAACCCACCCCACATAGTACTGCAACTTCGTCTTTGTCGAGAAAAACACAAACAGCACAAATACCCCCAAAGCCTAGTGTGCTAGACAACTGGTTGCCTGCGTGTGGTGTGACAACAGCATGTGGTATACATGAAACACAATAAAAGCTAATCTAGAGCCCAGCTCCCTCCTACACAACTTAACGTACAGTACAGAATTAACAATTACAGGTTTACATCACTCATGCCAGCACAATGTTGAGGTGAAGTGCCTATGGGTAAGAACGGCCGCCACTGGCAAAGGCATGGCAGACATAAATAGACGACAAAAAAAACGTTATTGGAGGAAGCAGTCATCGAAGAGGGGGAAGGCGGGACCACTAGCACCAACCGATTGGTCGGTAGGAAGGCATGCAGCAGAAAGAGGAGAAACCAGCCACAGGCAGAAGAACCACCCAGGATACTGAAAGAAGGAATCCCCGCTTACGTGGTGAACCTCGGATGACGTCATCAGTCACGCTGCCTAAAAATGAGAATACCACAACCCTCATATAAATAACAACCAAAACAACACCAGCGTCCGTAACAATGCAATAGCAAATACAGGTGCAAAAAGGGCCAAAAACATGATAATTTGGCATGTTGAAAAATTGACCAGAGATGCAAGACTATAGTAAGGTAAAAATGTCAAAATTTGACATTTCCCAAAAACAGCTAAAAACATCTGCAAATACCTTAGAATAGCATGCCAAGACACGCCATAGCAAAGAAAGTTGCAAAAAAAGCAAAAAACATCATAATTTGGCATGTCCAAAAAATGACCAAAAAAGTAAGACTATAGTAAGGCAAAAATGTCAAAATTTGACATTTCCCAAAAACAGCTAAAAACAACTGCAAACAGCTTAGAATAGCCTGCCAAGACAAATCATAGCAAAGAAAGTTGCAAAAAGGGTAAAAAAACATCATAATTTGGCATGTCCAAAAAATGACCAAAAAAGTAAGACTATAGTAAGGCAAAATGTCAAAATTTGACATTTCCCAAAAACAGCTAAAAACAGCTGC
>NW_024657097.1:0-456 GCF_008729295.1 Plectropomus leopardus
GTACACTATGCTGAGAGTATTTTTACTCCTTTAACTAAATGTCAAGCTGTGATTTCAAATGGAAAAATAAAGCTGTTACATTGTTTACTTCAAAGACCCCATTACAAAAAACAGTAATTATAGTTTGGTATCTGCTGGTTCACCACTGCCTCAAGCAGTTAGTTAGTTTGTGTTATTGTTTGACTTTTGTGATTAAATGGGTTAGTTCGGATTCACCGAAGTTGCACAATAGCACAAATTCACTAACTGATCAAAGCCACCAGCTCCTGTGTTCAGCAATGTTAAAATGACCGTTTTTCCCAGTGGTGTCTGGCGGCTTTGACGAAAGCATAGATGTGAAAGTGATTGGCTCCCTTGTTAAAACAGGCTATTTGTTGGAAAGGTAAAGTTGTAAACATAAGAAAAAATGTCCAGAAAACGTTATTTATAATGATTATGATTAATTACAAAAAAGTA
>NW_024657098.1:0-284 GCF_008729295.1 Plectropomus leopardus
AAAAGAAAACGAGAAAACAAAACGGGAAAATGAAAATGTCTGGAAAAGTATAGTTATATTTGCAGGTTATAATTGTTGAATATAATAATTAAAAATATGTCAAATTATGTTACAGCGCAAAAATGTATACACATATCAATTTTTAGCACTTTTTCGCGCGGTGGTCTTGTTTTTTCCTCTTTTTAATTTAATTTTTCAGTTAATTTTCTTATTACTTTTAACTATTTTCTTGCTCATTTTTGAGTCATGTCTTTTTAAGTTGCTTTTTGCCTTCTCCCGGTGTT
>NW_024657099.1:0-207 GCF_008729295.1 Plectropomus leopardus
TTTTCTGTAAAAAAGGAAAAAAATAAGAAAATGGCCTTAATTTTAGATATGATGATTTTCTTTCTCTTTTTTGAAGCTCATGTTCTTGTCACCTTGTTACCTTTAACTGTTTTTGTCAGAAAACCGAACCTCTGCTCAGATTTCAAAGTGTTGAGTTGTCGGTGAAGAAACCTGACGTCCATCCAGGTGTCGTCGGGTTAATAGAGT
>NW_024657100.1:0-253 GCF_008729295.1 Plectropomus leopardus
AGGGATGTAGCCCCCGAGCTGCAAAAACAAAGGAGACGACATGAACACGCGACGGGAAGTATTTTTATCCCTCTGCTGCCTATTTATCATCATGACATCATCGAGCCGAATATAATTCTTTAAAAAGTTTAGGCAATTTTTAAACAAAACATAAATATAAAAAGTTAAATAAAGTACTGTTAGTGATCATTAAAAAAATAAATAAATAAAAAATACCCTGAAATAACGTGTGATATGTGTGAAAAATCATAAT
>NW_024657101.1:0-358 GCF_008729295.1 Plectropomus leopardus
GGACTGCCGTACTGCAGCAACATGTACACTGAGATCCAAATACGAAGCAGAATATAAAAATATAAATGAAGAACGATGGGCTCGTTAAACTGATAATTAAGAAAATAAAATCCAGAATAACCAAATATACTTAAACCAATTTTATAAACTAGTTCAGTAATGATTTGGGAAATACATATAAAATAACTGACAATAATGTCACTAAGATCCATATATACTGGGATAAATTATAAGGCTCCTATGGTAAAGTGACCTTTTTTAACACCAGTGAACAGAGAAATAGCTTTTAATGTCAAAGTGACAAGAGATGGGGACTGCCGTACTGCAGCAACATGTACACTGAGATCCAAATACGAAG
>NW_024657102.1:0-249 GCF_008729295.1 Plectropomus leopardus
TATTTTTAAAGAGATGGGGAATATTGTTCAGAAACACCCTATATTTATAATTATCTCAATTATATATTTAAAATATTTTACCACATTATTATTATTTTTGGGCACATTTATTTCAGGTCATTTTCCTTGCTTGTTTTTGGTTGTTGATTGTTGTTTTCTAATTTTAGGTTTGGGGGTTGTTTTTTTTTTACCTTTTACCCCCCTTTTTTTGCAGATTTGTGGGTCATTTTTTTCCTAAGTTGCTCATTG
>NW_024657103.1:0-310 GCF_008729295.1 Plectropomus leopardus
TTATGAGGAAGAAATGACCCCAAAACTTGCAAGAAATTAGTAAAACGTGCAAGAAAATTACAGGAAAAATGTCTATTGTTATTTCTGTTATTAGTTTATTTCATAAACTTCTCAGCATCTTCTCTTTCTCTTTCTGTTCTCTGTGTCCTTGTGCTGCTGCAGCACCTGCGTATCGCCTGCCGGGCTCAGTAAAGGCTTATCTTATCTTATCTTATCAATACCGACTTAATCTGATCCATAAAGATTCATCTCATCAATAAAAGCTCATCTGAGTTAAAAGGAGAGAAAGATGAAGAAATGACAGTTTGAA
>NW_024657104.1:0-594 GCF_008729295.1 Plectropomus leopardus
ATTTAGGCTCTGTACTTATAAAAACGTTTCTCCGCGTTATTCAATGTTAATTTCACATGCTGACTCACAGAAACCAGCTATCGTTAGCTCAGTAAATTTGGGGTTTTTGCGTGGAAACTACCTTCCGTGTGCAGACCTCCACACCCGCAGGACACCGACGGACTCGTCACCCTGGAGCTGAACAGTTTCGGCCTGTATCCGGACGACGCTCCGCTGCCGTTGAGCATCCACAGGGAGCGGGTGAAGGGCCGCGCCGTGGCCGAGCTCGGGGCGCAGAGAGCCGGGCAGCGCGGCGGCAGAGCCCGGGCTGCGGAGGCGGAGGCTGCGGAGAGGCGGACGGCGGCTCCCACCGCGCGGACAGCGGACTTCAGCATGACTCAGCGGGAATATGAAGGCGAATAAAGACAAAATAAAGTCTGACAGCAGAAAAACACCGAGCAGCTCCGCGTTTACGGCTGCTCCGCTCAGATTACAGAAAACACGTGTGGAGGACACCCTGACCTCCGTCACTGTCACCTTTCACCCGGAAATAATACCCGAAAGACGAAGAAATAAAACAAAATTATTTACTATGATTTTTTTTTTTTTTTAGAA
>NW_024657105.1:0-238 GCF_008729295.1 Plectropomus leopardus
CAGGCTCACTGAGGGCCCGTCAGACTCAGAGGGCCCTTCAGGCTCACAGAGGGCCCATCAGGATCACTGAGGGCCCGTCAGACTCACAGAGGGCCCGTCAGGATCACTGAGGGCCCTTCAGGCTCACTGAGGGCTGTCATGCTCACTGAGGGCCCCTTCAGGATCACTGAGGGCCCATCAGGATCACTGAGGGCCTGTCAGGCTTTTTTAAATTTTTTTTTTTTTTAGATTTTATGAC
>NW_024657106.1:0-310 GCF_008729295.1 Plectropomus leopardus
TGTTTGGATTTTCTTTTTAAAAAAAATTTAAAAGATAATAATTTAAAAAGAAAAAAGCCACAGTTTTTCTTTAGACATTGCCTAAAAAAATGAAAGAAAGGAACTCACTACAATTTTTAAAGAAAAAAGATAGCCAAAATCTTTCAAAGAAAACATGTTTTCTTTCAAAATTAGCAGGAAAATAAATACAAAATACAGTCATTTAAAATTTCATACCCCTCCTCTAAGCCAAAAATAAAAAAAAACACAGGTCCCTCCCCAGTGCTTAAAAAATTATTTGACATGCCTCCCCTTTTTTGCACCACCCCCT
>NW_024657107.1:0-1351 GCF_008729295.1 Plectropomus leopardus
TTTAGGATATGTCAATTTTCGCCATTTTTGCCATACTATAGCCTTGCTTCTTTGGTCATTTTATCAACATGCTATTTTATGACGTTTCTGGCTTTTTTTGGATGTTTTTTTCACAACTGTGTGCTATAACATGTATCTACATGCTATATTAAGTGGTTTTCAGATGTTTTTAGGATATGTCAATTTTCGTCATTTTTGCCATACTATAGCCTTGCTTCTTTGGTCATTTTATCAACATGATGACTTTTGGGGTTTCTGGCCTTTTTTCGAATGTTTTTTCACAGCTGTGTGCTTTAACATGTATCTACATGCTATATTAAGTGGTTTTCAGCTGTTTTTAGGATATGTCAATTTTCGTCATTTTTGCCATACTATAGCCTTGCTTCTTTGGTCATTTTATCAACATGATAACTTTTGGGGTTTCTGGCATTTTTCGGATGTTTTTTCACAACTGTGTGCTTTAACATGTATCTACATGCTATATTAAGTGGTTTTCAGATGTTTTTAGGATATGTCAATTTTCGCCATTTTTGCCATACTATAGCCTTGCTTCTCTGGTCATTTTATCAACATGCTATTTTATGACGTTTCTAGCTTTTTTTGGATGTTTTTTTTCACAACTGTGTGCTATAACATGCATCTACATGCTATATTAAGTGGTTTTCAGCTGTTTTTAGGATATGTACATTTTCGCCATTTTTGCCATACTATAGCCTTGCTTCTTTGGTCATTTTTTCAACATGATAACTTTTGGGGTTTCTGGCCTTTTTTTGGATGTTTTTTTCACAACTGTGTGCTTTAACATGCTTCTACATGCTGTGCTAGGTGGTTTTCATCTGTTTTTAGGATATATCAATTTTCGTCATTTTTGCCATACTATAGCCTTGCTTCTTTGGTCATTTTTTCCCCATGTTATTTCACAACATTTCTGGCCTTTTTTGGATGTTTTTTTTCACAACTGTGTGCTATAACATGCATCTACATGCTATATTAAATGGTTTTCAGATGTTTTTAGGATATGTCAATTTTCGTCATTTTTGCCATATTATAGCTTTGCTTCTTTGGTCATTTTATCAACATGATAACTTTTGGGGTTTCTGGCCTTTTTTCGGATGTTTTTTCACAACTGTGTGCTTTAACATGCATCTACATGCTATATTAGGTGGTTTTCAGCTGTTTTTAGGATATGTCAATTTTCGTCATTTTTGCCATACTATAGCCTTGCTTCTTTGGTCATTTTTTCCACGTGCTATTTTACAATGTTTCTGGCCTTTTTTGGATGTTTTTTTCACAACTGTGTGCTTTAACATGCTTCTACATGCTGTGCTAGGTGGTTTTCATCTGTTTTTAG
>NW_024657108.1:0-475 GCF_008729295.1 Plectropomus leopardus
CACACACACACACACACACACACACACACACACCCCGCCACAACATCCCACCCTCCACTGCAGGACAACAACACATCCAACCTCCAACACAACTGATTTGCTCCCCTCGACTAGATCCAAACACACACATTTTATCAGTGTTTATGACGAGAAGCTTGGTGTGTGTATGTGTGTGTTTGTGTGTGTGTGAGCAGCTCCACTGATGATCCAAAAGGGCAAAAGGCTCCCTCAGATTTGACTCCTCGTAATAAATGCATCAATTTCTCCCCCTTCTTTACACAATCTATTAATTATATCTACATTTTCAGTCAAAATATTTTCACACAGGGAATGCCCACTCTCTCTGCATCATAACTCACGTCTGATGGCAGATTCATTGATTGTCGCTCAACCCCGTGTCCACAGTGTGTGTGTGTTTGGACGTGCGCGCTTGCATCAGTGTTTATTCATCTTTGTCACTATATATATATATATA
>NW_024657109.1:0-202 GCF_008729295.1 Plectropomus leopardus
GTGTTTGCCATCATAACAGCTTAATTACAGATTTTCAAGTCAATACACATTATCCATCAGTCATGTAAGAAGTACTCAGACCTTTTACTTAAGTAAAATTAGCAACAACACCATGAAGAAATACTTTGTTACAACTAAAACTCCTATATTCAAAATTTAGTGAATGTACAAAAGTATCAGCATCAAAATAAATTTAAAGTAC
>NW_024657110.1:0-291 GCF_008729295.1 Plectropomus leopardus
GTCCGCCAGGTTGGCTCTGCAGATGGGACACGTGCTGTTCTCCTGCCAGGGACGAGGACACAAGCTCAAATCCATCATCTGTCCATGATTTTATCCAGAAAACATCAGCAATCACATCGAGGAGATGAATGTTTGGCGTCCACCGACGGCCCAAAATCAAATGTACTCAATTTTTAAGAAAATAAGTTAAATATATAAAACAAAGAAAAAAACATTAAAATGATTCCATTAATCCTTTGAAACCTTTTGAATTTTCTTGCACTTCTTTAAAAAAAAAAAAAATTCTTGCTA
>NW_024657111.1:0-309 GCF_008729295.1 Plectropomus leopardus
GTGTCAGGATGGATGTCGAGGTAATGCCAGCTTTATGTGCACAATAACGCTCTGCTCTGAATGAGTTGTTTTGGAGGAGAGTGGAAGAATGCAGGGAATCCAAGGAGCCTGTTGTTAATGTTATCAAAGGACAGCAGGTCAATGCTTCTCATGCCGTCACACCACAAGAGCTGTTATCATATGATGAGCCATGTTATGGGATTCGTGTCTTCAATTTCATGTAACTGGCGGGGAGTAAAAAGGGCATTGATTTCACAGAAAAATAGAAGTGAAACCAAGCTGTTTTTGTCATACCACGAACACACGATA
>NW_024657112.1:0-293 GCF_008729295.1 Plectropomus leopardus
ATTGGTTTCTTTTTTTCTTTTTTTTAAGTTGGGGAAAAAGGCAAAAAATTAGACAAGATAAAATATTTATTATTAAATATCTGCTAATTTAACAGTAGTAGAAAAGAAATGGATTTTGTTCTGAAAGTAGATATTTTTTATTTTACACAAATTCAGGATAAATATGTAGCTGAAAAAATCTTATAAAATACAGAAAAAATAATATTATTTTCTTTTAGCTTTTAAAAAATTTACCACAACTTTTGGGCCATGTCATATCTTGTCCCTTGTTGCCTTCCCCCAATTTTTAAAAA
>NW_024657113.1:0-213 GCF_008729295.1 Plectropomus leopardus
TGCTAATTTAACAGTAGTAGAAAAGAAATGGATTTTGTTCTGAAAGTGGATATTTTTTATTTTACACAAATTCAGGATAAATATGTAGCTGAAAAAATCTTATAAAATACAGAAAAAATAATATTATTTTCTTGTAGCTTTTTAAAAATGTATCACTATCTTTTGAGCCATGTCATATCTTGTCCCTTGTTGCCTTCCCCCAATTTTTAAAAA
>NW_024657114.1:0-255 GCF_008729295.1 Plectropomus leopardus
TGATGTAATTTCCTTGTTTCTATGATTTTACTTTCTTTTTTGCTGTTATGTTATTCTTTTTCATCTTCCCATGTCAAGCCAATTTGCTCAAGTTTCAAATGATTAACTTATTTCGTGATGTGAAATCAAGTGACAGGAAAAGGAACTTTACATAAACATGTTTTTGGAATTTTTCTGTTTTCTCCATTTAAAATGTTTAAATTTGGCATCTGATTGGGTTCTATTTCATAATTCAGGCATTTTATTACTATAATT
>NW_024657115.1:0-923 GCF_008729295.1 Plectropomus leopardus
TTAGAAAATAACAGACTTAAAAATAAAGTACAGTACAGTCCTACCGCACTCAATGTAGGTGTTCAGATCACAGCCTCTTTACTGTGGTAGCAGGTTCAAGGCTCTCACGGGCTGGGTTTAGTACTGGAAAACGGTTCTCTCTGAAAGTCTTGGCTAGTCTTTGCAGGACTCACAAAAACGGACCTATAAATTAGGTCAGATTGTTACCTTTAGTTCCGCTCAGTTTCAAATATCACAATTTCATTCATATAAAAACAATGTAACTATCTATTACTTTTATTAGTTTTCCACCCTTGCCTGTCTGCAACTTATTTCCAGAGTTATGGTATCCGCGTGCTGTATAATGATTTAATTTTATATATGTACACACACACACACACATTGTTAGGTTTTATATTTTAGCACTCACACATGTAGCACTTTGATCTGCAGCATTTTATGTATGAAAGGTGCAATACAAATGTTATTGTTGTTATTATCATTATAGTTAACTAGTTTAAAAAGCTGCACTTGTACACTTACCTTTTCCGCCACATCTTTGAAAGAAATTGCACCAATTTGGGGGTTCAAAGGTTGAAATACTTGTGAAAGTCATCTGAAAGCAACACAAGAAAAGTTATGTCACTCAAGGTTTCAAAGGGTTATATTGCTTTCTTAGACTGCAAAAACCCTTTTAGGACTTTTTAAATCCAGTCACGGTTTGACATGTTTATTTATGCTGTCAACAGTAACCATGTTGGAGAATATCAAAATATATGAAGGTTTTAACAGCAGTCAGTTGTTCCTTAAAGCTAACTGATACACTTGACAACAATGTCTGTTTTTTAAAAAACAGACATTGTTGTCAAGCTAGGGAAATTTCCTAGCATTTTAAATTTACTTATTTCTTGGAAAATGTGAATACACACACACACACACACACA
>NW_024657116.1:0-577 GCF_008729295.1 Plectropomus leopardus
AAGTAATGATTCAGTATCACAAAATAAGGACTTTGACTTTCAAACTAGTGACACTATCAGAATAATGACAGTTAATATCTCAAATTTATGACTTGGTATCTCAAAATGAGGACTTAGTATTCTAAAAAATAATGAGCAACATCGTCAAAATCATTTACTATCTCAAATTTTGAGGCATAAGGTCATTATTTTAAACAAGTTTTTTTTATTATTTGACTCGTTTTGATATAAGTCACTATTTTGAAAAAATAAGTCAATGTTTTTTATTCATTCATTGTCTGAATATTTTGAGATACTGAATATTTTTAAGAATTTTTCTCATTATAATGGCTTAACATGATCTTTTTATTCATCACAGTGGTGGAAATCGCTTCAACACAAAAGCTACGAGGCACTTTGTAGTGATGAGGAAGAAGGCGTTGTCGTACTGCCTCACCTAACTCAGAACGCGCGACATTCATGGGTGCCATCTCCATCCAGGAGTCGAAGCACGGATCGTAGCGCCACATCTCCCTGCTGGCTGAGCCATCAGGAAACTCTCCTCCTGCCAAATACAGAGTGGAGTCTACAGAGACGG
>NW_024657117.1:0-414 GCF_008729295.1 Plectropomus leopardus
ACCCGATGTAAAACTTGAAACCATTTCTTATGGAAGTGTGTGTAAAGTCTCGCTTTAGAAAATAATGAAAATAAAGAGAGATTCTCCGTCCAGCTGCGTTGTTTCAATGCTGTAGTTAATCAGAATTAGAGAAAATATGATAACCAGGATATCACTGAAACCATAGCTGAAGTTAATATGCATTATATATTTTTATTTTATGTTGTAAACAAAAATGAAGAAAAACAAAAATAAATTATTATTTCAGTGAAATTATTCCTACAATTAAAGCAATAAAAACATGTATGATGAATTAAACAATGAATTTAATGTTTCACCTTCATAAAGTGTTTTGATTTTCAGTGAATGGTCCAGAGTCTCAACACATTTTCTGATGATCGTTCATTTTTGATTTGCTCTGATAAAAGAGCCTCA
>NW_024657118.1:0-1317 GCF_008729295.1 Plectropomus leopardus
AGCATGCCGGAGTCTCGTTCGTTATCGGAATTAACCAGACAAATCACAAATCACACCAACTAAGAACGGCCATGCACCACCACCCACAGAATCGAGAAAGAGCTATCAATCTGTCAATCCTTTCCGTGTCCGGACCGGGTGAGGTTTCCCGTGTTCAGTCAAATTAAGCCGCAGGCTCCACTCCTGGTGGTGCCCTTCCGTCAATTCCTTTAAGTTTCAGCTTTGCAACCATACTCCCCCCGGAACCCAAAGACTTTGGTTTCCCGGACGCTGCCTGGTGGGTCATGGGAATAACAGTGCCGGATCGCGAGTTGGCATCGTTTATAGGCGGAACTACGACGCTATCTGATCGTCTTCGAACCTCCGACTTTTGTTTTTGATTAATGAAAACATTCTTGGCAAATGCTTTCGCTTTCATCCGTCTTGCGCCAGTCCAAGAATTTCACCTCTAGCGGCACAATATGAATGCCCCCAGCCGTCCCTCTTAATCATGGCCCCAGTTCAGAGAGAAAACCCACAAAATAGAACCGGAGTCCTATTCCATTATTTCTAGCTGTGGTATTCAGGCGACCGGGCCTGCTTTGAACACTAATTTTTTCAAAGTACACGCTTTGGACCCCGCGGGACACTCAGCTAAGAGCATCGAGGGGGCGCCGATAGGCAGGGGCCGGGACAGACGGTAGCTCGCCTCGCGGCGGACTGTCAGCTCAATCCCGAGATCCAACTACGAGCTTTTTAACTGCAACAACCTCCCTCTCCGGAATCAAACCCTGATTCCCCGTTACCTGTGGTCACCATGGTAGGCACAGAAAGTACCATAAAAAGTTGATAGGGCAGACATTCGAATGAGACGTCGCCGCCACGAGGGCCAGCGATGGGCTCGAGGTTATTTAGAGTCACCATAGCGGCCGGGGCACCCCAAGGGGCGACCCCGTATGGGTTTTAGGTCTGAGAAATGCACGCATCCCCGGAGGTCAGCGCTCATTGGCATGTATTAGCTCTAGAATTGCCACAGTTATCCAAGTAACGTTGGAGTGATCAAAGGAACCATAACTGATTTAATGAGTCATTCGCAGTTTCACTGTACCGGCTGTGTGTATGGCCAAGGAGCAGACTTTGGCCTGAGACAGACACAGAGCACAGGGTGGGGGAAGATGGAAGGTGTACTGTCGAAGTTCGAAGTTGGAATGTGGAATGTGGAAGTTGGAAGTTGGAAGTTGGAAGCTGGAAGGTGTAATGTCGAAGTTCGAAGTTGGAATGTGGAAGTTGGAAGATGGAAGGTGTACTGTCGAAATTCGAAGTTGGAATGTGGAATGT
>NW_024657119.1:0-222 GCF_008729295.1 Plectropomus leopardus
CTGTTTTCTTTGCCATAAGGTAAAATTGTATTAGAAAACAAAAAAAAAGACTTCTGTATTTAATCATGGGCCTTTTGAAATATAAATATGAGTATTTTTCCCACTGATGTGTATATATCTAAACAGCTCTAAATTAACAAGGTTTTTGTTCTTTGTTTTTTTTTAATCATTATTTTTTTAGGAACCATAGGCCTTTTGGAAACGGTGCAGATATTATTATTT
>NW_024657120.1:0-864 GCF_008729295.1 Plectropomus leopardus
TTTTTTTAATCTTCAGCACTTTCCAGGGTCATTTTCTTTTTGATTTTATTTTATTTATTAGATTATTTTCAGGTAGTTTTCTTGTGACTTTTAACTAATTTCTTGCCAATAAATGGATGTTATTAAAAGAAATCAAATCAATTTGTTCAGGTTTTACAGGGTTTAGTATTAATGTCTGTTTATTTTTGTAACCTACAAGTTTACTTCAGGTAGCAAAGTAGATTAGTGTGGTGGGTACATGTTTTTAGGTGCAACAGGCCATCTAATCATGCATTGGTGACAGGAAGATTGCATGGTTTTTAATCACTCGTTTTCTTGTATGCTCACGGCAGCCACACCAAAAAGCCTCAAGGCAAAAGTATTGACATCCATAGAAAAGTTTGGTCTCATTTTGAACAAGAGCATCTTGTCACAACCCATTTCAGAGGCTGCAACAAAGACAGGAGACCAGACAAGTTCGCAAAAGTTAAAAAGTATATGTCTTCACAAAAGTAACAATAATTAGAACAACTAACGTGTATGTCAGCCATCAGTCATGTATACACAGGTGTGTGAAAATGTCTGTCAAAACCAAAAGAACCAGCAGCTGTGCCAGTGAAGATCGAGGGAGTCTGTTGGGAGTTGGTGCCCTTTTATGTCATGAAGCACACTGGGCCCAGGTGTGGCTCATGAGCCTAACGATGACCCTCTCTACCTTCACCCAGATCCTGCAAGACAAGTGCAGTCAGGAAAAAAGGCACACCTACTGGAGCGGGGGGAGGGGGTCGTCACAATCTGCATATCAACCCTTTGAAACCTGAGCAAATTGCTCTGATTTCTTTCAAAAACACAGGGAGAAGGAAATGAGCTAGACTGTTAAAAAAG
>NW_024657121.1:0-777 GCF_008729295.1 Plectropomus leopardus
GACATCAGGACTGTGTGGGTCACATTTGACAAAAGCAAACAGCCAAACAACTGTCACCACATTTTGATTCAAATATTGTTAACTCTGATTGGTCCATGGAAATACTACCTTTTACAAATGAGCCCTGCCCACTCCAATTCTGTGAGAAGAGCACAAACAGAGATCTCTCATGTAAAATTAACTTTATGTGTGTTCATGCAGTGTAGACGTCCCAGAGGCTGGTACAAAAGGAACAGAGGCTCCTACTGATTTGTATATTCAGAGTATGTTTGCAGGTCACTGATGGCAGCAGCGTCTGTCACTGACCTTCCAGTCCCAGCTCTTTGAGCGCTCTGAATCCTCCCGGCTGCAGCAGCTCCCCCACTATCCTGTCAGGCTCCTTCAGGTCCCTCTCCACCACCGTCACCCTCCTTCCGTCCTGAGCTAGGACGGCTGCCATAGCTGAGCCCAGCACCCCGGCCCCAACTATTACCACATCTGGCTCGGGGGCCACTGAGGGGCCACCTGCTGAGGCACTCAGTGAGGCAGAGGACTCTGTGTCTACTCTTTTCCTTGTTCTCCGGCTCTGGAAACAATGGCAGTCTCATTACGCACAGTGTAAAGTCCAAACTGAACTGTACTGTAAGGCAAATATTGCAAAATATACAGTTTTTTTGAATTAATCAAATTAGTAGCTATATTTCTCTGAGCTAGGTCTCTTTGGATTTATAAATATAAATAAACATTTACAGCTATTTAAGATTAAACTCACTAAATAGAATATATATATATATATAC
>NW_024657122.1:0-416 GCF_008729295.1 Plectropomus leopardus
TATAACAGATAACAGATAACCACTTTGTGTTTACTGTATGTGTAGATCTGCGTTTCATATCATATAATGCTGCATTTTTTCTGCCATATCTGTCTTAGAGCAGGATTTCTATTTAGGGAACACGTACCCCTTGGGTTTCTTAGGAGTACTGCAGAGATTATGTGTTACATTTTGAAAATGCTAATTTAAAAAACTAGAATTACCACCTACCACCCTATTAAAAAAACTGGAGTATTGTTATGGCACCCTGTGATCCCTTATAGGCCTTTATATTTAAACTACTGTAAATTTGTGGAAATGAGGTTTAACATTGTGGAAAAATTTTGAAAATTCACTGATTTTGGATTCTCAAATATTTACTCATCAGAAAGCCACAGTGACACACCTGTAAGCAGTGAGCTTTGAGTACGGTTTTA
>NW_024657123.1:0-223 GCF_008729295.1 Plectropomus leopardus
AGGACATGGAAGACAAAAGATATATCTGCTATTTATGTTCTTGTTTTCATGTTATTTCCCTCTTGGAATGCAGGGAATTTGTATTTTTCCCACCAATGAATTGCATTTTTGGAGGTCTGAACATGCCCAAAAACTCATGAAAAGTGGTACGCTCGTCAGGCCCTGCGAAAAATTTTGTATTTTGTTGGTTTCGGAAAGGGCGTGGCAAAATGGCTCCACAGCG
>NW_024657124.1:0-596 GCF_008729295.1 Plectropomus leopardus
GGGGGGGGGGGGGGCTGATGGCGTCTTTGTGGTGCTAACAGCGTCCTTAGCCACACTGCTAACTATCGCGGCTAGGCTGGGTATGTCAGCTAACGAGCCAACGATGCTATCTAAGCTAACGGTTTTAGCAGCAGGGGTAGGTGCAGTGGTAGAGGCGGAGCTTAGAGCAGCTGCAGGTGTGGAGGCAGAGCTTAAAGCAGCAGGTGTATCAGTGACAGAGCTAGCGGATCCAGCTAAGCTCGGGATGTTGGCAGCGATTCTGCTCGCCACGTTGTCTATAGAGGGGGACGGCGGGGGGGCGGAGGGGGTGGAGCCTCCAATGGCGGTGGCGAATCCAGCCAATGACGGGATGCTGCTGGCAATGATGTCAGTGACTCCGGTCAGAGTCGGGAAGACGGCGCCATGGTCCAATACGGCAGGAGGAGGAGCATCTTCACCTGAGGAGAACACGGTGACATCATTGTCAGCTGATCACCTGATACACCTTTCACAATAAGTGAGTCCTATAACTGCTGAGGGGAGACTTTCACAATAAGAGTCTGAGGTGAGGTTAAACTCAGCGTTAACTGTCTGAGTCTCAACATGAAGAGGATTTA
>NW_024657125.1:0-240 GCF_008729295.1 Plectropomus leopardus
ATTTCTGCTCTTCCTCTTGACCCCAGCAGGGCTCCACAATAAGGACTGCCCATGGCAAATAAAATGCCATGTCAGGCTAGCAAATCTACTGACTCACTTGCCAATCAGGCAAGCAGTACTTTTTTTTTCTGGAGCTGATGATGGAAGTAGCTTAGGAATGAGCCATCTTGCTTCCTTCTCATCTCTGTTGAGGGTTGCACATGCTCAGCACAGATTGGGCGCTCACGAGAAAATGGCAAG
>NW_024657126.1:0-287 GCF_008729295.1 Plectropomus leopardus
ACTTAGACCTATTACATTTTCATGGGGGTGATATATTGTTTATATGATTTCATACACTGACTGTATTTTCTGACTAGATACATACTTTCTATGACTGCAACCGCAGCAGGGTGGAGAACATATCCAGAGTATTCGGCGATGCAAATGTTCAATATGCTGCTTTAAAAATCTGTAAAATCTCAAGTGTGAGGTTTTGTGTAAAAACACTCAAGATTTAATTGCCCATTACACTAAAAAGACTTTCAATAGGTTGAATTATCTCTTACCATCAGAATAAAGTTTATTAC
>NW_024657127.1:0-620 GCF_008729295.1 Plectropomus leopardus
CAGAGATGAAAAGGATGTTTTTGGATGTTTGAACTTATTTCGATTAATTTGTGTTTCTAAGACCAAATATATTTTTTCAAGTTTACTTTGTATCCTATAATGTTTTAATGTAACGACAGCGTTTTGTTTCATTCGTTCTCTTTTCTTTTTAATCACTAATTTTATTTTTATTTGAGACTTGAAAATGAAACTAAGTCGATGACGCGATTGGCGTCATAAGTAGTTTTATTTTGAAGCGTCAGAGCGGAAGCAGTCAGAGTCAGGCGTAAACAGGGTCGGATGGTCGCAGGGTTCAGTCCGGGTTTGTTCAGTCCGGGTTTGTTCCCGCTGTACCAGCTGCACACCGACGACCGAGCCGAACTGAGCCGAGCCGAGCCGAACTGATCCGAACAGAGGGAGACGTCCGCGTGCAGCATGAATGAGACAGAGGGGCTCCGGTTCCGGCGCGTGCATCGGCCGCAGGTCATCACCGACGAGCTGCCGGAGCGCCGGTACAAGGGATCCGGGTAAGAACCGAGACCGCTCAGACCCGCAGCCCGGAAAACCCCGACAGGAACGGTTCCGGTTTCGGTGCCGTCCCTTCCCCGTAGGCGCGAGCTCAGAGGCAGCAGCTGATCAGC
>NW_024657128.1:0-348 GCF_008729295.1 Plectropomus leopardus
TGAATTTGAAATTGTTTAATTTTATTTTTATTTATTTATTTTTATTTAAAATAAAATAAAACAATTGTGAAATAATTCATCATTCTGTTCTCCTTTCAGTTATAATCAAGTACTTTTCAAGAATTAAGTTTAAAAAAATGCCTGATTTTCAAGGTATTCCAGGTATTAAATATCGAAAAGTGAAATTCAACATCTCAGCACCTCGAACATCAAAAACTGAGAGAAAAGCTGAAGTTTACTTGAGGAATTTTGCGTCGTCGATCTTCTCCAGAGCTTTGACCACGGCCATCCTGGTGAACACCGACTGCACGCGGAGACGAAAGACACACACAGACGTTATCGGTCTGC
>NW_024657129.1:0-1249 GCF_008729295.1 Plectropomus leopardus
TCTCTCTCTCTCTCTCTCTCACACACACACACACACACACACACACACACACGTACATGCTGTATGCATTCACGCTTGTTTTTACAACAGGATGCACTACAGGATCTGTCTGCCTGTTGGGGTTATGAGAAGAACTGTGATCCAGGAAGGCGCTTTGGCTATCCAGTCTGTACTAAAGCTGATTCAGGATGGTACTGTTCCTCACATCACATTCTAACACACTTTTTGTTATCACTTTGCCCTTTTTGGATGTATAATGCAGTTTACATAATTCACTCTCCACACACTTCTAGGTGCTATCCACAACGTATTAGATTCTCAGTAATCTTAAGTATTAACACATAATAGTAATCTTTTATTTATAGGTATTTAATTCACTGAACCACAGTCTCCATTGTTTTTTCCAAATTAAAAATGTGCTTATTCAGAACATGCATTATTGATGAACCATTACGGTTTTGGCTCTGTTGATCTGCCTAAATCTCTGATCTGTCAGGGCCCATTCTCTGGAGGCAGCCCAGGAGCTTTTCTGGAAGCAGGCTGATTTTGGCTACGTCAAGGAGCGCCTCTCTGAGCTCAAAACACTCTGCAAGGCCAGCAAGCCAGTAAGTCTGCTCATTTCCTTCGTTCCCACGGGCCTACTGAGTCAACAGGAAGAAACAACAGGTAGAAACAGACCCAGTGTTTGACAAAAGAGAGACAGACAATGGGCCTGAACAAAATTTGCTGTGCAAAAGCAGTAGTGTAGAGACAGGTCGGTATAGAGACAACTCTCACGATTTCTCAGGTCCAGTGTTTATTAAGAGCACTTAAAGACTAAATATTCCACCTCTTTTCCAGGGGGACTCATTATTAAGATGTAGTAGCCACACTCGCTTCTGTAAGGCTACTAACCTTTACCTGGACTTGCGTAAGCCGCGCAGAAGTCATGAGAGGTCAGTATATCTGAAAGTGATGTGCAAATGAAAAACATTACACTGACGCAGATGATGGTGTCCTGAAACCTATCTATGTTTATATTACAGGTACAAGGAGGACTTCATTCAGAAGGGTGAGATTGGTGGTTATTGCAAACTCAACAAGCGAGCACTTGCTGCTGAGGGAGAGCACAAGAGCCCCTTGCAATCTTGGTGAGGAAAGACACACATTCATACACTCCATTTCTGAGCTTTAGCCAGTGACTTTGGTATAAACATTTGGGAACTGGAGAAAAAATGGGTTCATGGCCACTTACAGAGGATAAAAACAC
>NW_024657130.1:0-340 GCF_008729295.1 Plectropomus leopardus
CCTGTCAGTTTACTTTGTCATATGTCACTCAGCAAGCAACAAAACTGAATTTATTAAGCACATTTCATTCCAGGTGGAAACACAATGTGCTGCGCAAAGTGTTAGGTACAAGTTGGAGGCATAAAACAAAGCAATCAACCATAACAGTGACTCAAATCCATTAAAATAAGAATTAAACCTCTTTTAAATAATAATAATGAAAAATAAACCAATACAGAGAACACATAAATGTGTGTGAAAACTGATCTTTTTTTTTTTTTTAAATAAATTAATAATATTTAAAGAAAACCACCACAGAGAATAATAACATATGAATAAAAATAAATTAAAATTAAATTAA
>NW_024657131.1:0-272 GCF_008729295.1 Plectropomus leopardus
AAACGTCTCGCTCACGTGAGCCCCGAGCAGCCAATCAAAAGACGAGGTCAACCGGGGTCTTTTTTTTTTTTTTTTTTTTTTAAGCAGGAAATTACTAAATTATTTTATACTTAAAATGGATGGGTCTTGTTACAAAAAAAAAGAAATTTGAAAAATATGGGCATCTGTTCCCTCTAGCTTTTAATTTCTAAAATTCTTCTTTTTACACTGTAGAATGCTGCAAATCTTTTAAAATGTTTTATCTTAAATTATTTTATGGTTCATGATTTTAT
>NW_024657132.1:0-221 GCF_008729295.1 Plectropomus leopardus
GATGTGGACCAGAGCTGCAGCCTTTTATACACACAACCATCATCAGAGTCAATTTAAAAAAAAAGATTTCTATAAGATAATATGAAAGTACTGAACTTGCCTTTTATTTTATTTATTTTGTTTCTTTAATCTCTATTATATTACTTTCATGCTTGTTTTATTACTTACTATTCTATTTTTTATTTTTTAAAAAAGATTATTTTTTAAAAAATCATATTTTA
>NW_024657133.1:0-735 GCF_008729295.1 Plectropomus leopardus
GTATATTCATTTTGTGACATCACAGGATAATCGACTAAAACCCAACACTATTTATTTATTTATGTTTTTTTATTTAGATTTGATTAATTAAAAAAATAAATTATATTTAAAGAGTATGTTTCATGGTACTCAAAGATACTTTGCACAAATAAAAACAAAAAAAGTGAGTTCTGATTATTGATTTGAACTGGGACAGACTGGTGCAATCCCAAATGTAATTCATCTCTTTTTTCTCTTATTTTCAGAAAACTGATTTATGATTAACGCTTCTGTGTTTTTACATCGTCCGCCACGAGGGGTCAGCAGCCACTTTCTGCACAACATGAAGAGACCTGAAGCTCAGATTTATGTTTTATTGACTGAAAAAAGTCCTCACTCTGTTAAAAGTAATCAGTAAAATAATAAGAAATAAAAATAATCAGTAAAATATAGTTCAAAGTATTTAATGTGGCTGTTTTACTGTCATATCTGATCTCGTGCATTCGTGTAGAAACAGATTTTTACTGCAGAAGTCGGTCGAGCTGGAGCTCATTTTGAAATATTAACTTTTGATTATGGATTCATCCTGAAAAATGATTGGAGGAGCTGTTTAAATAAAATCAAATCAAATGGTTTAACAAATATTAATCCTAAATTTTATTTATTTATTAACTGTGTCATTGTTGTATTTATTGATAATAATGATTACTTTATTATTTTTTTATTAATTTATTGTATCATTTTTATTCATTTATC
>NW_024657134.1:0-271 GCF_008729295.1 Plectropomus leopardus
GTTTTTTAAATGCTGCCTTAGGGAACTACATATACTTTGATATCGGATCTATTGATGAACAAAGCGGAGATATTCAGAGGATATTAATGCGCTTTAATGCTTGTATCTAAAACGTCCAAACAGAAACGAGGATGATCAGAATCAGAATCACTCATACGACTCCAGTTTTTTTTCTTTTTGCATTGCTGTCATGTTGATAAAATCCGACCTCTTACGAAAAAAACCAACTATTTAACCGGACAGTGGATTCAGGCCTGAAGCAATCCTCGAT
>NW_024657135.1:0-301 GCF_008729295.1 Plectropomus leopardus
ATGAAAACTCAATAAATATATTGTAAAAGAAACTTATTACCTTACCTTATTTTATTGTTCTATTTCACTTACTTAGTATTACTGCTTCTAATTGAGTTATTGAGTTGCGCATTAATATGCATCTGCAGATATGTATCTGTGTAAGTGTTCATGCATATTTGTATGTATTTGTATGTCTTTATGTGTATATGTAGGTGTATGTATATGCATATGTTCTATAATTATTGCCTTTGGTTTTTAGACAGCGCTTTGTGTTTTGCTTGAAAAGTGTTCTATAAATAAAGTTTCTAATAATTATTAT
>NW_024657136.1:0-480 GCF_008729295.1 Plectropomus leopardus
TAGGTTAACCTGGTCAAAAATGACATTTGGAAACCCTGATTAAGAGTCACAAATAGACATTGTTTCTTCATTGTTTTAGGGGGATTCATGCCAATGACTCATGTATTAAAATGTGAAAGCAGGATTTTACTGTTGGTTGAGGTAGAGTTGATTTTTAACTATTTTGTATTGTGCTGCACCTATGAATCATTCTCACTGATGATTATTACAGTGATTATTTTCTCCACTGACTGATTTTTAGTTTGTAAAAATTCTAAGTATAGTGAAAAATGCTGTCAAAATGTTTTGTCAAATCAGTGGCGATTCAAGGTTGTTAAAATTAAATTATTAGAATACTCAAAATTGCAACAGCAACTTTTCACATTTTTGAAGCTGCAACCATGAAATGTTTAAGCATGAAACATAAAGTCTTGTCAAAATTGCTGTCAACAAATTTTCTGTCAATCAACTAATTAATTCATCTATTATATATGTGTATAT
>NW_024657137.1:0-548 GCF_008729295.1 Plectropomus leopardus
GGTTTATTAATATATATACTGTATATGAGTGTAAATATACACATTCACACACTTTTCTACTTTATTTTTTGTCAGTTTAAAGAAGCGAGGTTTTCTCAGGCCGACTGTGAATTTGGTAAGACTTAAAGTTTGCGGATTGGAGGCTGCGAGACGGTAAATAAAAAACGAGCGGCAGCAGAAATGAAACAGAATGAGCATCAAAGCAGGATGAGAGACGGAGGAGACACCTGGAATAAAACATGCTCGCTGCCTTTCAAACTCACATCAAACAGCTTGTTGTCCCGACTCGTCTCCGTCCAACACTTCCAAAAAAATAAAAAAAGTACTCCGACACGACTTCTCATCCCAAAACGCGACTGTTATAAAGTTATGAATGAGGCTAACCTCCTGCGTCTGTTCACACGTGTGAAGAAAGAATCTGTCCAGGATTTTAGGACATTTTTAGGATTTTTTTGACCTTTCTATGATTTTAATACATTAGTGTCTTATCTAGGACCTCTGTCGGGAGTGTGGGGGATGGAAATAAAGATATTTTTTTAAAAAAAAAA
>NW_024657138.1:0-390 GCF_008729295.1 Plectropomus leopardus
TTGCAGGCTTTGCGGATGGCCTTAATGTCAGCCACGACATTAAAATCATCGTAGGGCACAATAGTGGGCTGAGAGAATAAAAGATTGATATGTTGATGACAAAAGAGCTAAAAACAGCTTCCTATAATACTCAGATTACTATGCTGTGTAAGTTAATGAAGTTCAGTTGGGTTCATGATAGCAATGCAGGAGCAGCTGGCAGATGGGGGAGGGGAGGACACAATGCTTGAGTTGAGGAATTCGGGGCCAGAAGTCTTTAAACAAACTTGTGGGCGGCTGCATGAAAAAGTGACCAAAGTGCGGCACAGACACCAACAGGGGCAACTCTAGAAAACTATATACCATCCCCAGCAATAAAGAAGAGTTTAAAGCCACTTCACTTTTCTCACC
>NW_024657139.1:0-200 GCF_008729295.1 Plectropomus leopardus
TCATGATAATGTTTTAAAGTCATATCACACGGCCCTAAACGACGGGCTCTGATGTCGGGCCCCCATGTTGTACTTTTATGATTATTATTGGATGATTATTAATTTTCATGTTCACATGAGCAGGTATGTAGAGTTTGTTTAATTCAGCTGCAACAGTCTGATGATCCCGAAGGTGTTTCTTTAATTATTAAAAACGAGGA
>NW_024657140.1:0-1744 GCF_008729295.1 Plectropomus leopardus
GGTCACCTAGTGGAAATAGCATGTATTTCCTCCATATGCCAAATATGGTCAAAATGACCTCATCAGGTGGAAAATAGTCAAAATGACAAATTCAGAGTCAAAAGCCCAGAATGCCACCCAGAAATAATACAAGTCCTGTTTTTCTGCTCTGATGGCTGTGGGATCAACAATGTCAGTTTGAATGGGTTTCAATGGAGCATTTTTGGACCTGAACAGTCTGAATGTAACTTTTTAGTTTCCACAGTGTATTTTAGACTTATTGTAGGAGCTGAGCTGCAAATTTTTCGGTTTTTCGGTGCATCCCAAACGTTCTGCGTCACCTGTTGGTACAAATGTCTTAATTTTTGTCAAAATAAAAGTCCTCTGTTCCTCTCAAGTTTTTATTTGGGGGAAAAAAGTTGTAAATAACAGGGGGCACACGTCCCCCCCGAAATCTCCATCTGTGAGGCCTCAGCTGCTCTGCTGAACCCAAACTGAGCATTTTCACTATTCAAACACACAAACTGAGACAATGATTCATGTTCAGACAGGAACCAGACGGCCGATCGGCTGGTTTAAATAAAGTTTCAAATTAAAGTCAAACTCTCAGACTCAATGCTGTGCTGACGGTGTGTGTGTGTGTGTGTGTGTGTGTGAGAAAGGTCGGAGGTCAACAGCATTTGATTTGTTGCCCTCTGGAGTGTGAAACGTGAAACCTCACAGCTCTGCAGAGACAGACTGAGCACGTGCAAAGCGAGCCTTATTTTTGGAAAACACTCGAGTGTGAATCTGTTCTCTCCGTCGTCTCCGTCCTCCGCGACTTTTTTTTCGTTTTTTACTGTGGAGATGATCAGAGCGACGAAGATTCACTCCGTGCTTTCAGTCTGATTTAACAAAATAAAAGCTCGTGTGAGGAAACTAACCCGAGAGCTGCAGACGAGAACTAAGTGATGATTCGCGGGTCAAAGTTTACGGTGTCACTTCAGCTTCAGCTTCAGCTCCGCACGAAACATTTACCAGACGGACGCAGAAAAATAAAACTCAGCTCATGAAGTTTCAAGAATTCAAATTTGAGATTTAGTTGTTTTTTTCATTCGCAGAAAACGTCGACACGTCAGCAGTGATTCTGATTCATTCACCAAACCGTCAGTCCGTCTGCAGAACGTCAAAAATATAATGTTTCAGTGAACTAACTAACTAAACTGAAAAATCTGGTTTCTAAAATAAGGAAAAATGTTTGTTTTGTCTGAAAACATCAGTTCAAAATAATCAATAATAAAAAGAATCGGTGGCAGTTGTTACATTAATGTATAGCTTCAGGAACATTTTTGATTTAATAATAAATATTTACTTCACTCCAGATTGGACTTTTTTACTTCCTCCAAAAAACAAAATGTCAAATTTAAGATGAGACCAGGGCATTTAAAAAAAATCACGTAAAGAGGAAAATAAAAGAATAAAGGCTACAAATCATTTATATATGAGTAAAAACTTAAAATGACTATTTCTATATTTCTTAATACAATAATTATGATTCACGTATGATTTTATATCAGACTTTTATTATGTTTGAAATACTTTTTATTGTTGTAATTCAGCCTAATCATTCATTATAAACACACACTTTAATATTCAGGCTGAAATGTTTCTTTCTGTTTTGAAGAATATTTAAAAAATATGAAACTTTTTCATTAAACGCTTCAGTTTAAATAAACTGAGTTTTCCCGGAGTACGTTTTCAGTAAAGCTCTTCAAAAATACTACGG
>NW_024657141.1:0-877 GCF_008729295.1 Plectropomus leopardus
CTTCATGTATTCATTCATCTATCAGCCAATCCCAGCTAACATTGGGTGAGAGGCGGGGTACACCTTGGACGGACAAGTAGCGCCTTGTATGGTAGTGTGTGAAAGTGTGAATGTGACCCATAGTGTGAAAGCACTTTAAGCACTTAAACAACTAGAAAAGTGCTCTACAAATGCAGGTCCATTTACCATTGCTGTTTTTTCTCAGCAATAAGCAGGAATATTTGGTAGTAGAGGTGGTAAAAGCTTAATCAAGTCTCCTGTCTCCCCTCCAGAAGCTCTCCAGGGTTGTGGCAGATGCTCTAATAGATCTCACCTTTAAAACAGTAATCTGACAATGGAATATGCTTACTTACTTATTAAAATTAAATGTATATATTTATAGAGGCTATGCTTTTTGATCCAACCCAACCTCACAGTCTCATAGGTGTGCAATACTAATACAAGTCGATGGAGTACTTGTTTGAAACAGGCACCACCTGGAGACACAACCTCATGTCACAGTAAAATCACAGCGTGTCTGCTGACAGCATACATCGCACATCTCGGGTGTATGTGTTTGTAATCTATTCGATGAGTAACAGCGGTTAACCGATTGTCCGTTCATAATTGGCATCCACAATAACTGACCTTAGTGTACCCGAACATCACCAACAGCGGTACATTTTGGTATATGCAGGCAAGCAATCAAACTACACACACTCAACCACTATATTTTGTAGGATACTGATTTAGACTGTTGTCCATCTCATCAGCAGCTCCACTATCGTTCCTCTCCAGTTCCTGCCATCCAGCTGACCCAGTCAGCAGCCCTCTGCCATCTTCCTGCACAATGTGTGTTTCACTGTTGCTATGTCATATTGATTCCCCCACCCCCCCC
>NW_024657142.1:0-375 GCF_008729295.1 Plectropomus leopardus
TCTAAAATGCTAGAAACATCCTGATAGCCTAGAAATGGCCTGAAATCCTAGAACTGTCTTGACAATCAAGGAAGCATCCTAAAATCCTGGAAATAACCTAAAGTCCTAGAATTTTTTTAAAATCCTAGAAACATCCTGATAGCCTGGAAATGTCCCCAAAAACCCTTTAAATATCCTGCAAGCCTAGAAATGTTCTACGGTCAAGGAAACATTCTAAAATCCTGGAAATGTCCTAAAGTCTGGGAGATGTCTTGACATCTGAGGGATGTCCTAAAATCCTGGAAATGTCCTTAATCCCAGGAATGTCCCAAAAACCCTTTAAATATCCTGAAAGCCGAGAAATGTCCTGAAATCCTAGAAATGTCCTACAGTCAA
>NW_024657143.1:0-303 GCF_008729295.1 Plectropomus leopardus
AAGACAAAGAGATACAAAACAACCATTAAAAGATACAAAAAAACCACGGAGAGAAACAAAACAACCATTAAAAGACACAAAACAACCTCAGAGAGATAAAAACAACCATTAAAAGGCACAAAACAACCACAGAGAATAAAAACAACCATTAAAAGAAACAAAACAACCACAGAGAATAAAAACAACCATTAAAAGGCACAAAACAACCACAGAGAATAAAAACAACCATTAAAAGGCACAAAACAACCACAGAGAGATAAAAACAACCATTAAAAGGCACAAAACAACCACAGAGAATAAAAA
>NW_024657144.1:0-200 GCF_008729295.1 Plectropomus leopardus
GCAATCATGGGTTAGTCGCAATACACAGCCGCACTAAAATGTGCTAATTTTGCATTTTAAAAAATTGCAACCAAACCTTAAAAGAAATATATCAAGTGCATTGAAAAGTGCATTGTGAAGTATTGTGTTTATATTTTTGTTCAGTAGACAGAGACAAAGTAGGAAGTTTGGTGTAAGTAAGTGCTACTGAAGTGGAGATT
>NW_024657145.1:0-415 GCF_008729295.1 Plectropomus leopardus
CGGGCTGGATGTGCTATGTAATGTGCTATTTTTTTTTTTTTTTTTTTTGCATCACTTTGTGGAAGGGGGAACCTGAGCACGTCCTCAAAATTGTGTGTGCACGGCACCGCCTTACCACATATTAAAAAAACAGCAAAGCCAAGATTAAATAATGTGAAAATACACTCTGAAAAGGTCAGTGAGGGGTTGGAGTAGCTCTGTGCATTCATAAAATGCATTAATTGAATAGCATTAGGCTTTCCTTCAAAATCATTGGAAAGAAGGTGATGAGAAACCTTAGAGGAGATGATCCCAAAATTAGCAAAAACAATTGTGAAAAGTAAAGTAAAAGTAAATGAAAATTAACTGAAAATTTGAAAAAAAAGAGAAGAAAAAAAAAACCCAACCTAACAAACAATTAAACTAACACCCAAGG
>NW_024657146.1:0-781 GCF_008729295.1 Plectropomus leopardus
AGTAGTACCATATACCCATATCTACATAACTCTTGAGTGTAAAGGATATCAGTGAAGGCCAGACAGGCTTTGTGGCTCAGGTCGGGGTTTCCCACCAGCTTCTTGAGGAGCGGCTGTCTGATTGGCTCTCTGGAGTTCGCCCACAGCCTCTCGGGGGCGGCGTTCCTGGACATCACCTGGCGGTTCACATCCTTAGTGGGCTGCCTGCAGGATTAAGAAAACAAGATAAGTATTCCTGCTGTTCGCTCTGCTCCAGTGAGCGTTATCCTGCTGATCAGCGAGTGAATCAAAAATTTAGATACCTGAAGTACTCGAGGGAGAATTCTCTCAGCGATACCGGAGCTAATCTCTCCATAGTTCCTGTTTCTTTCAGATTTGCCTGAATGATGTCCTTCCTCTGGTTCGGAGATAAGTTGAGGAGGCTCTGAAATACAGAAACTTCATTAAATACTCCACAGACTCTGACTTTAACTCATCAGAGCAGGATGTGTTGTTGAAACCTCCGTACCATGACCTCTTTGGTGGGTTTGCTGAGTGTCGGCAGGATTAAAATGGCCTCCACCGGGACGGCTCCTGTTTGTTTCGTGCTCTCGCTCTGGCCCTTCATCCAGCCACGCTGCTGAGAAAACTCGTCGTCTTTGATTATTATGATGAGCTCTCCCTTCTTGAAGTTCAGGAATGTGGGGTCATCTGAAGAGGAAAGGAAGTCAACTCAGAAATCAGTTAAAAGTTAGCAGAGATGGAGGAAATAAAGTAAATAAAGTTAAAAAATAAATATAAA